>NC_051176.1:233840891-234138900 GCF_013339695.2 Rhipicephalus sanguineus
GTGTAGTATCACTTAGATACGTGCTCACGCCTATAGTCGGGCTCATTGTGAGTCAGGCTCACACTCCCAAGGAGTCACTCGAGATCGCTCAGTGTCACACCGACGTGGGCTCACTGAGTACGCGGAAATGCGGCTGCCAGTGTTTTAGCTGCTCAGCAGTGCGCGTCCGGCGGTGAACCGGAAGGTTTTACATTAAACTAATCGCCGTTGTTGTCGGGTTCTGTTCGTATAGTCAATAATGCGTTCAATTGAAACATTGCATTTACATTGTTACGCACAACGTTATTATCAAGGTCTGCAGTAATGGTGCACTGCCATGTGTAATTTCATCCCCGAAGCAGAAGTCGAGTTGACTCTCTTCGCAAGCGCACGGAAGCACGGGCGCACGCACGCATACGCACCACTCCAATTTATTCATTGATATTAAGGGCTGACACGTCATAAGCCGCAATTTTAAACTCACAAGAAGCACAGTCTGCAAATGTAGGGTCTATGCACCTTTTCAACGGAGATCACCTCCTTTCAGGACTGTTGCACTGGAGTACAAAGGATGACGCACGCTGATGTAGCTCCCTCGGCAGTGCATTTTTGGGGGTCATGCACGTTTACAACAGCCCAGAAGGGATTATAGGGAACCCAAGTTCAAGTTTGGGCGCGACGCTCGTACGGCCGAGCTATGCGTTACTGGGGAGAGACGCTGCCCGCAAAGGCGGTTTGTCGCCGGATTTGGCAGCGGCGGCGCCAAGAACACGCGCGCGCATGCGCTCCTCATTCGGCCCAGAGAACTGATAGTGAGCAAGTTATATTGTGACGCACTCCATATGCTATCCGAGAGCTCTGCGCGTGCCCGGCAATGTTGCGGCGAAAGCAGACGCGCCGTGGATATTCCCAGTTGCGATAAGAGCAGTGGCGAAGCTCGACGTTGCTTTGGAAGTCTATGATGGCACCCATATGAAAAGGTTGGAAAGGTGTTATCATACAAATCCATAATCTGCGCAACATAACGTAACAGAGGTATCACTAACGCCGCGCAGAGCATTTGTCTGCTAAAGGACACCTCCATCAGCCCACGTGCACAGCACGCTCGTCTAACAGCCACAGCTCTATAACGGAATGAATAAGTATTTTTAAGCACTTGTCTGTGTTATCGGCGATTTAGCACTGATATATATCAATGCAAGAGAGATTGCGCTAAGCTTCAGCGCTACGAAGTTGAGGAAAGAATGGGCGAATGGTAAAATGAGGTGTGAAATTCTGTTCCCATTTCGAAATCGGTTGTAACTGAATGAAGAAAAAAGAACTTCATAGAATCGAGGCGGTAAAGAATGAGACGGTGTCGGCCCTCGAGGAGGACCCCTCTTTCGCAGTGGTGCATCGTGTACTTCCCTATCCGTACCCGCGCAGCGTAGCTGGAAGGCGTACCAATCAGTTATGGAAAGTACGAGTTCGTATTAAGCACTATATAGGCGGCAACTACACGAGTTGCATGCTGGTCAAACTGATTTATTTGTTTCTGTAATCAAGAACCGGTGCTTAAATAAAATACCCTTTAATATCACCAACCAGGCTAAGTGCCTTAAATTCAAGGTACTTGGATTTAATTTAAGTCGTTTTAGCCTGAAAAACACGGTATACGGTGCTTCCTTCGAGACGTGCATTGCGACACCGGGATGGCTGCTCCGACTGTTTGGAACTTTTTGGAACCCGGTGGAGCCTCTCGAATGCGCACTGAACACGGTTGTTCGCGCATGTTGTAAGTCGGATTTCAGGGCGCTAGTTTTCCGCTTCACCAGGTCCTTTGCTTCTCAGGCAAAGAGGAGGAGGATACGACTTTATTAAAAAGAAATTTCAGGGGTTTAGAGCAGGCCGCTTGTCGGGGGCGGCCTCTTTTGTCAGTGCAATGACTGCTTTTTGCAGTTTTCCGTCAGGGGACCGTGTTAAGGTCTCCCATGTCGTTTCTGAGGGAGCTCCTCGTTACTAAAGCAGAACTCCGGCTGCCCTTGTTCCTTAGTCGTTGTCAGGCCAGCCGGCGTCGTTGTCAGGCCAGACTAGGGCAGCCAGGGTTCAGTGTTCAGCTGCCCGCTAAACCCCGGAACGCTAAGGTACCGCCTACGGGCGCGTACACGTCGCGGTGCGCGAAGGCTCTACGCGAGCAGCGCGTGAGCTTCCGGCGCGGGATATCCTTCGCTCGGTATAGCCACGTTCGCCGCACCGCCGCAAGGTTTCCCGCGCACGTCGAAACCGGAGCCGGCCGGTTGGCTGCTCGGTCCTGTGCCGAACGCTCGAGCGTTGTAGAGGCCGACAGCGAGCTGAGGAATTATTTCCGCGTCCCAGAGCCGAGCCGGAGCTGCAGGAAATCCGCCATTAAGTCAGCAGCTCCAATGGTGCGCGAGCTGGTGCGCAGCATCGATGAACGTTGCATTGCGCGGCCGCGGTCGGGCGCCAAGGCCGGGCCCGAACGCCGCCGCGTACGAAGCGGTCGCGACGGCAACACGCGCCATCGACCGCGGCTCGTTCAGCATCCACACGCCATGGCCACGCGGCAGAGAGTGCTCGCACGGGGTCAGAGCGAACGTGAACGGCTGGGCGGTTCGACGAGACCGCGAAACTTACGTTAATTGTACATCTGACCTCTGAGACACTATGGAGGACACGCTCCTGTCGGAGAGCAGCCTTGTTTTATGCTGTACGACCTCTATGTGCGAGAACTCCCGTCTGCATAGATTGGGAATGTGTGTGCACTCACAACAGTATATTATACTTTTGAAAATCTATCAGCGTTGAATACAACGCGATGTAATTTTATGGATTTACATGCATACTTCGCTAGATCCGTGTGGCACGCTGATCCGCCTAAGAACAATGCGCTTGTTTTGCCTATCAAGCGACTGGCGGACTCAACGCGCGCGCATGCGTACACGCAAGCCTGCACAAATGAAAACGATAACTGGCTCAGTAACAACTGAATGAACACCAATAAACTGAGTGCAACTGAATACAATCACGAAATTTTAGAAGAGGAGGAAGAAGTTCAGGTAGCCTATATAGTAGAACCTCAAATTGACGTACGCCGCTTTATAATATTTTTCGTCGTATTGTTTTCTATAATAGAGCGCAAGTTATGATGAATCTCATTAAGTAGAGCTAATACGTGGGACCTTCGCATTTATCTATCATATATAGTGCATAAAAACACACGGTTTTAGATGATATTCTTTTTTTTTTGTGTGTGTGGTGTGCACGACTATACTTGTTCACCGGGCTGTTCCATTTAATTTTTTTTTTACCATGTAACTACAGTAAAGTGAATGCTCACGGAGGACAAGCAACGCTACCGGCAATCTTCAACGGTAGCTGATTCCAAAAAAGAAAGGATGCGTTTGTGTTAACTATTCGTTTTATTACAGAATTTGACGCGAGGAAAGTGCCTTGTCGGTGTTCTTCTCGTTGGTTCTGCGACAATTTTGTCGTTTTAAGCAAAAATCACTATTACTTTAATACAGGTATTCCTGAATTATTTTTAACGCAGTGATGGTCGACACAAGGATGCAGTCTGTCTTCAATCACTGAGTGGTAAAGGAACGCTATTTGTGACGTTTTTTCCCTAAAAGAGCCAAGTCCACTTTAAATCCTGAGAAAAACGCAGTTTTTTGCTACTGACAATATGGTCGCGCCTGCTCCGACATTGCCAGTGTGCTCATGTCACCAAAATGCCTCAAATCTATATTTCGGCTAAAATCTATATAGCCCGCTATCCTCGGTATTCAGGAGTAAATGCTGGATTTGGCTCTTGTAGATTGGAACATTTCATTTGGGCTTGAATTAGCTCATAAAAGACGTCTAAATCGCAGCGAATGAACGTTATAGCAATATTTTGCGACAAAATTAACACCATCTTTGTGCTTCCGTCGGTGCCGTCCTTTGTTGCATTGGCGTAATGGCGATGACTAGACTTGCAGATCGAGTTGTCCTTCCAGGCAAAAGGCGCACCATTCTGGACTGTATTCTTGTTTTTGGCATCCATTGAAGGCCTTCAAAAAATGTTTCAGCTCTTCTTCTTCTGACATCGTTTTATGCCACGCCGTTTCAGATCACATCTTCTTCAAGGTATAGATCGGTGCCCAATATCTTCATTTTTCATTTGCCCTCTACATAGAATTACCATCTCGGAGCGAAAGAAGGACATGATACTGTCGCTGAAAACTAGAAAAAAAGAAACACTAAAATGCAGAAAGAAGCAGGAAAGTCGGCGTCTTACTCTTTATATATATATGATGGCATGATGTTGTGGGGCAAGACCCGAATAATATATATATATATATATATATATATATATATATATATATATATATATATATATATATATATATATATATATATATATATATATATTATTCGGGTCTTGCCCCACAACATCATGCCCTTCAGTATGTACCAACTCGCTCAAGAAAAACTAATTGGGGAACGCAAGAGCGATAGTAAAGCAACTATAGGACAGGAATAAAACACACTGGACGCGGCCACGTTGGTTTCGGTCACGATTGTGGACGCAGCGCTGGTTTAATGGATCTGGCTCAATTTGATTCGAACAGATGCAGGATCTGGCTCATTTTTTATTCGAAACCGCCTTTTTGAGTTTACGTTACTTTGAGGAATCGCCCCATTTTGATTACAATTGTTTTAAAAGTGAAAGATATTTAGGCGTGCTTTACACTCCAGTGAAATTTAGCCCACGCACTATCGGTTTCTGGGTATGGCTCTTTTAGGAAAAAAAAAAAATTAAAATAACGCCACGTTTAACGCCATGGGGGGCTAACTAAAAAAAAAGAATGGAGAAACAAAAAGCAAAAAGCGGACACATAGTTGGAGCGATCATTATCTCACCATCAATTTTCTTGAATGGCTGCCATTTCGGTGATGGATGTCTGACGAAGGCGTGGCATCGCTCTTTCCGAGGTGACGTGTTATATTATACACTCACCGTCGCAGCTGCTCTCCGTGAAGCAGCAGCGAAATGCAAAGGTTTACCTTCTGGCCGCTGATACTTGTGACCCCAGAAGAACTTCGGGCCGTTTAGTTGATCAATACGTCAAGTTTGAGTTTGTGTAGCCTCTCATTATTTAACTTGGCATGGCATCCGCAAGGAGAATGCAGCGTGTTCCACCGTTTGAACCGCAATAGCGTCCGCCTAAACTTAAAACATGTTCATGGCGACATGCCTTGTCATGCGTCACCGTGTACGCGGTGCTGTCGCTCGCGAACACGTGAAGATAGCCCCTTTTTTATCGATTATATTCCAGAGAAGGATATCGCACTGTTTCCAGCTAGCACGTTTTCGGATGTATACCTACATCGGGTGTATAGTCAAAACTCACAGGGTTCCTCATGCATTCGCCTATACGACGACTTGAAGGCGAAAGCCATCTTCTTATTTTTCTTCTCACTCGATGTACTGATCCTCCCCCTTCCGCCTCCGACAGCTTTTTTGCACCTAACGTGGTTTTGCACTGCCTCCAGGATCGGAGGCATTGCAAGCTTTGTACACCCACGTGGTTTTGCCCTGCCTCCGTGATCGGCACACCTTTGACCACCCGACGATGTTGTGTGATAACGTCACCATGCGGCTTTACAGTTATGAGACGTCAGAGTTACGTCGTTATGACGTCATAAATTCTGACGATTTGCGACGTCATGATGACGTCATATGGTGACGTCATCGCGTGATGATGACTTTTGCATCACTCGTGTTGACGCCGCCGACGGTCAATTTTCGCGTATTTTTTTCTCTATTTCCGGTTGTACATCACACAAACGGGGACAATAGAATTATGTTACAAGACACCACAAGCATGTAGGCACACATCTACGGTCAACCACTGGATAACCAACATTATGATTTAAAATTCCTTCATAGTAAGCAGGGGTTCTACCCTAGCCAACCATGAAGGAACACATTTTTTTGTTTTTTCTACCTCAAGAAACTGTGCCATACTTTCTTGAAAATACTGTCTTCCTGGTCTTCTATTCGGGTCACAGTAAAATCCAGCCATTCGTGAGCGCCATATACTGTGCAAGCCAGTCATCATGATTAGGTCAAAAGGTAGTCCGTCCTCATTGTCTATTGCTAAATACCGAATTCCATGAGGGTCTAACGGAAATTCTTTTTTTATTGTCCTCTGCAACATGTCCCAAAAGTACACCCTCTCCCAACAGTGCAGAGAGACGTGGTGAATTGTTTCAGGTTGGTTACATATTAAGCAATCGGAGCCCCATGGCATATAGAAACCTCGCTCCTCTAAAAAGGTTTTTACCGGTAGAGTTCCTGTATGCAATTTAAAGAAGAAAGATTTTGCATTTTGAGGTGCTTCCATTTTTTTTACTCGTACAAATTTGTTTAGAAGGGTAAAGAGTGACGGCCTTGGACTGGCACATCTGTTCATAAAACAGTTGGTAAATAGGTTTTTCTTTTTCTGTGAGGCAAGCGACCCCTTCCTGTTAACAGTGTGCCAAATAATACTTGGTCGACTGTCAGTTTGTTGTCAGCACTCAAACGATGAAAGGTGCAGTACAAGGCTATATGAAGGAAGTTGTTGCAGTGTGCGTTTTTTGAGCGTCCGCTTTTCAACCGAGTACTTTTTTTCTGTTGGAAAGGAAAAGCTTTATAAGGATGTACGTGACCTTGTGTTGCCTATCCCAGTGTACAGAGCGCTATATGCTGCTGGCAAGGGTCAATTTTCGCGTTTGATGAAGCATCTGGGTCTTTCACCTTAAAATTTTTCCCATTTTTTCCGAGTCGTTGTTCAGCGAGCATCGTGAAGGAATCTTGGTACCGTTTAGAAAGGATATGGAAAATGTAAGCAGTCGGCGTCCGCTGTGTACTGAGCACGCTTCATGAGCAGGGAGTTATTTCTAAAACCAACTTTGCGACACCGTTCTCTGAGCTATCGCAGCCGCGGCACCAACCTGCTTTCTGAAAACGCTCCTTCGTTACCTTCGAGAAATGAGAGATGTGCGGACCTGTTCCGATCATCCCTTAATTAAGAATACACAGATTCTGACAGACTAATGTTTAATCACAACGTAAAATTGCATCTTAAATCGCGCACTTCGTAATCGCGGCAGCGTATATACACACTTACTCACGAGGACTGGGCATGTCTGAGACTATACGCATGCATGCATGCATACAGTACACGGTACAATATCTGCTACAGCGACCTGCGGGAGTAGGCACAATGGCTCTGACGCAACACTGCTGAGCTCGGTCGTCGTCCCCCGTACTTAGATGAGAGCGAAATGCACAAAAGAGAAAGTTAGAGGGAAACATTTTTTTTCTACGGTAATTTCTTCAGTGAGTTCTGTCGTTTTTTGCGCTGTTCCTTGAAGCATGTGTAGCAAAGAAGCCCAACTGGCATGGCATGGCAAGAACTTTATTATGGTCCAGAGAAACCGAGCTCAAAGCCCCCAGGATAAGTCGGTGGCTCCGCCCACGTCGGCACCGGTAGGCCAAAGGCTACTATCCTCACTTTTAGAAGGAAACGTTCATGTGCTTAGATTTAGGAGCACGTTAATTATTCAAAATATACAGGTGGTAAAAAAAATAATATGGAATTCTGTACTACGGCGTATCTCATAATCAGATCGCGGTTATGGCGTCTAAAACGTTGGGATTAAAGAATTATAATCTGCTAAGCGTATACATAGAAATAACGTATCTGTGCCGCTCATGCCGTTCAGTCTCCGGTGATCTATTGTGCTTTCGAGGCCCAACCAGTGGCGAATATATAAGCATATTAGAGAAGGGAGTAACTAAACTATATATATATATATATATATATATATATATATATATATATATATATATATATATATATATATATATATATATATATATATATATATATATATATATATATATATATATATATATATATATATATATATATATATATATATATATATATATATATATATATATATATATATATATATATGCACAGAGATGCGGTGAGCTAGCAGAGGAGCACCGTGCCTCTTGAACCGAGAGTTTATTCGCAGCTGGGCGTTCGCCGGGCGGAACATGTTGGCAACTTCGGCCGGCTTGCGTGACTCTGGCAATATCGGCGCCACCTGCGCAAGCGGGCAGTAAAGGGGAGGCGAGATCTTTTTTCAGACGCCTCTTCGTTCGCTTCCGCGGTCCCAGTGCTGATTGTGCTTGTAAGAAGTGCTTGCACTTGCGTGCGGTATATTGTTTTAAATTTCGTTTTAAGGACAACAGAAAGCGTGTTTCACCCGAAGATCGCAATTTTTCGCCACATCGTGCCAAGGGCTCTGTTTTCCGGCTTCGAATACATTTAGCGCGTCTAGAGACCTCGAAGGTAGTTCGCGGTGACAGTGCACGTTAGAGGCCATCTCTTAAAGGCTGTCACCTCGCATAGTAGCTCGTTCGCAACTTTGTGCAACACTTCCAGTTATCTCAAGCATGTGCATGGATTATTTATGTCGGTAACATTTTATAAGCGAAAGACGACTGCATCCTCTGAAATTGGCTCGACACTCACCAGGTTTGTTGCCAATTGCTTTTTCTGATTGAAAAAAGGTAAGCGATAAATGCTTAAAGATTAAGAAATTTTTATAGGCGTCTCGTAGATGAATGCCTGTCCGACATGACCGTAATGACATAATGAACAATTTAGCGGCAGTACTTCCTTGTGTAAGCAGGAGGCGTTACACCAAAACACCGAGTTAGCTCGACCAGCGGACAGCACCTCGCATTTGCTGCCTTCTGATCGCGGTACACGCTTGTGCTACGTAGGACAGGCCGTACACTCGCTTTCTAAACGAATCATCTCGAATGACGCAGTCATAATTTATCTTTAACCACATTTAGAAAAAAAAATTGTCGGCTTGTTCAGATGCAACAGTTTAGATGCGACACACCACACTCGCTTTCTTGAAGAACAAAGGAGACTTGTTGTGTTTTAAACAGATGGGCTAATTTTGCATTGCGAGAAGCTGTACATTGAGCCACTCGGGTCAAGCTATTAGGTCGGCGTCCGGTCACTGTCTGTATATAATGAGAAAAGAAGAGAGAGCGAGAGAGGCGGGGAAGGGGATGGTTGACTTCGCTCCGTGTTAGAGGCACAGTTCTTCACTCGGGACACCAGGAGGAGGACCCAGAGGAGCTAGCAGCAGAAGCGGGCATAGACGGCGAAGGTCAACGAAACGCGGTTTCACAAGCCCTCGGAAGAACTGCCCTGCGGCCACGCCGCCCCGATCAATGGCCACTGTCGCGAAGCAGGCACGTGCAGAGCCCGAGCGCTGCTGCTCCCAATTTCGATGCACGGAACGTCGCCATTAAAGCGACGGAAGCAGGTGGTGGCAGAAGGCTCGTTGCCCCGATTCTCTTGTCGTCTATAGGAAGAGGGGCGCTTGTCAGGGATGTGTTCTGCCCGCGTCGTAGCCATTAGTGAGGACCTGGACGAATCTCGGCCATCGCGAGAAATCACGCGATATTCCGAGCTTCCTTCCGTTGCGTACGGCGCTGCGTGTGGTAAGCCTTGACTCCCCCACGCCACTGCTAGGGCGAATGGCCGAGGCGGGGTACCACGTGCGTACCGCATACTATTACGCCTGCCCTTACGCTGGTCGTCGATGCACTGGCGAGGGAGACGTCATTGACCGTGTATGCACAAAACGACACAACTACTGCAGAGAGCACGCACAGATCTCCTATATGTACTGCCACTTTCCTTTCGACCGCACGCGTTTGCATTAGCGGCGGAAGCCAGATCCGTCGCTTGGTTCGTCATTTCGTTTGTCTTCCTCCAGGTTTTATTGCTGAGGAGGAATCGCTGAATGGGCGATAATGCGTATGTTAGGCCCTTCGTTTCAAATGCCCGATATTCACTTCCCTCAGTGCCTCTAGTGTAGACTTATAAGGCTTCAGAACCCTAGTAATTCGATACGAAGAGACAGCTTCCTACCGGGCGGGGGGGGAGGGAGGGAGGCTGGTACTGGATCTCCCGATTAGTACGGTTCAGCGATAGAGTAGAAACGTGTTCGTACATATCTTAAGATCATTGAATATAGCCAAGCTAATAATGAAAACAAGATACTACAGAGTACGCCGACACCTGTAGTTTCACATTCATTGCAAATCATCGTGCCAACATAGTTCTCAGCCATCTTCAGAAGGCGTCAGATTTATCACTGAGGTTGCGACCGATAAGCATGAGTGCATCATTAACGCATACAAAAGGCGCGCGAGCATGTGCACATATTTGCACGCAAGCACTATTCGTTATAAATCAAAACCCATTCTACCGTTCCGCTTAATATCAGAATCCAGTTTTTCCTAAATTAAAATCAGCACTTGACGAGTAATTTGTCATATTGACGCCTTTGCTGGAACAACTTTCTCGATGGCCGCCTGCGAGGCCCAGAGAAACCTAACGCCGTAGAGCTTTGCCTCGCAACTAGCGACGTGAAGTGATGGCAGAGCGGCAGTAACAAGAAGCCACGAAAACAATGGGAGCGAGGCATCTCAGTGTGCTCGCATGGTACAGATGGCATTCGGAACTTTGGTGCATCTACGATAGAGAATGCATGAAAAGAAAAGAGAAACGCCAAATGAAGCTGAATGCAAAGTGCACAACCTGCTACGTCTATTCTTTGACGCTGCACCTGTCCTGTGGAGTCGACATTTGGATAATGTTAAGGTGCTGTATGTGTTTTGTATGTGGTGTGATATAAGCACCACATACTCCCGAGTTTTACTCCCGTGACACGGTCGTAACATTATGGCGGAATTTATCAGCGGTCTTTTTTATGTCAAGAAGCTGCGTCTATACGTATATATCAGGTGACTCGCCTTTTATATACACCATGGAAGCATTCTGTCGAAAAAGTTCAAAGAATTCAAGTGGGTGAAAAAAATAACACACACACACACACACACACACACACACACACACACACACACACACACACACACACACACACACACACATATATATATATATATATATATATATATATATATATATATATATATATATATATATATATATATATATATATTGTGCAGTTGACGCCTTAGGTGCGAGTCCCCTTGGTAACTTTGATGCATTTCTCTCACTCTTCTGTCATAATATTTATTATTTTGGCATCATCGTATGCTGCATAGCTTTCAGAGGTGTTTTGTTTCTCTACCGCACCCCCACTTTCTTCTTTTTTTTTCAGTATACTCTCAATCCCCAATGGGGTTTTTACAGGGGTAGGTGCACTTGAAGCCAAAGGAACAAACCAATACACAGAAATTTTACAATGCAAATGTAGGTACAGTTTTTTCCGTAGGTGACTGGACATAGATAAGCAGCTAATAACATACATACTTAACATAGACAATTTACGTAGACTACATACATAGTTAAGCATCAAACAAACACCAAATTATTTAGAAATCTGTCTTAAAATGCGACACGAGCGTTTCAGCTTGGAGCTGTGTTTTGTAATTGTTTCAACGCCAAGGAAGACCAGTATGTCCTAAAACTTCAATTTGGGAGAGTTGGGGACTATTCATGTCGAAAACGCAGAGCGCACGCTATAGACGCGAATGCCAAGCAAGATTGTCTTTCAGGGTCCCGTATCTAACAGTGCGAATCGTTCCTTGCCTAATTAAACGCACTTTACTGTAGGTATAGTGAAGATAGGTATGCATTAAGGTAGGTTCCCGTCTCGTATTGCTTCGAGATTGTCGAGCTATTAAAGAAGAGAGGCCCAGTGCGCAAATTATTACGCCACAACCACTTCTTTTAACTACCTCCTTATGGCATGTAACAACAACAAATATCCTGAAATGGCGATAAAGAAAAAAAGAAAGCGCAACCATATCGGAGGCTGGCAATATACATACGATGATTTTATCGAAAAAAAAAATAGTTTACGTTGCGCCACACTTGCGCCGCAGAGACCTCTCTTGCCACCAGCTAGCTATTGGAGACAACTGGCGCGTGAATCACGCATAACAATTGCGAATACACTTGCGCGGGAAAAGCGCTCCAGTTTTCCTTTGGCCACAAATGTACGAATGGAAAGCGCGCATATTAACTAAATTGCCCCTGTCTTTCGCGCGCCGCAGGTATGGAGTAGCAACGAGGTGCTTATGAAAAAGCTTCGCTAATCTTCTTTCGCGGCACTTAGCGCTTTGCGGACGCCTCTGATGTTGCTTTGTTTCTATGCAGCTAGCACCAGTTCAAGCATTGCGATGTAGCTGCCTTGCACGCTTAAGGGCGAGACCTACGATTTTTCATCGATTCGACGTCCGACACGGCGGAGGGGCAACCGGAATGGTGACCTTTCGCATCGTACGCCACCATTCCCTCTCCCCCACCACGGCGTCGGCCGTCGGATCGCATGGAAAATCGGACCCGTCTGTCCCCCGTAGTCGCAACGTTGAGGTGCGTTTTAGCAGCGCTGAAGACCCGCAAAAATGGCGTAGTCGGCGTAGTTGCGAGCCGCGACAACATCTTCGCTGCGAATCCATCCCGCGCTCACCCGTGGTTTCTTACTCGACAGATGCGCAATATGGCATCCGGCGGCGCTGCGCGTAGTGCGCGCTTTGCGGGCATTCCGGTCGCTGTGGCCGGCGATTCCCCAGTGTGAATGAGCTCTGAGAGTGCACCACCCTGAAGATCGCTCCAGGTAACGAAACGGGCCGTAACGTTTGTTCGCCGGAGTAGAAAAACGTAGTCATCCTTCGTACAATCGTCGTGATAATGTCGTCGTCACGTCCGTGTGTGTTGCCTTCACACGCATGCCGCACACACGCCAATTCGATCGTCTTATACGAGCACGTTGATCCATATATGGTAACGTCGCTGGACAGCATGCTCTGCCAAAAGCTTCGGATAATATAGATTCCTAAAGTGCGGGGCATCTGCACGGTTTCACTTTTATTAATTGAGTAAAATTAATTAGTTAACGATGAGCCTAATACAGCTGCTGGTCTTGGTTGGCAGTGACACAGTGGAAAAGCAAATTCATTGTGACGCCACCTGCTATGCTGATAAATGCATGCAGATACGGAGAAGCGAAATGACTAGGCAAACATGCGTCTAATTTTAGGATTCATTCATTCATTCATTCATTCATTCATTCATTCATTCATTTTTCTTTAAAAACATCACACAAAGATAACGAACAGCTTAAATTGTAACAAGTGCACTCTTTCTCGGGCGGAAGTCTCTTGAGAGGATTTGAGCCGGGCGGTGTCTAATTACACCAGACATCACTTTTACTTTGCTTCGACCATAAGACCAGCGTCCAAAGTGCTTAGCTTCTGCGTCCGTAGCACATACCCGCCATCTACTTTTTGGCGTGCCCACACACAAAGATAGTCCGCCAAAGTGTACTTCGGAGTGTCAACCAAAGGCTGTGACGATGGCTTATGGACGACACAATTTATAAGTCGCTTTTGCAGCATCTAACGGAACTGCATGCTTATCTCTGTATTTAATTGAGACATTATGTCACGGAGCCAACCGAAGAGTAACAACAACAACGACATGTGTCTGCGAAAGTTGTGCGTTTCACGAGGATGAACGCATTGCTAAATTCTTGGCAGGGTTTCAGCCATATACCGTGAGCCGTCCGCTTGCGAAGCGCAAACTCATTCACTCAGCAGCGTTGCTTTTTTTTTTTTTTCAATAAAACAGAGCAAGCGGTCGTGGCGCTGCGCTGTGAAAGCGAGCGTTCGCAATAAGCGCGGTGATTCGTCGCTCGACGCCTATATTTCTCCGTTAGCATGCCATGGAAACGCCCTATAGATGTGTTCGGAGGACGCAGAGATCGATTGCATGAGGTGTGAAAAAGGAAAAAAAATAAATAAATAAAAAAGCGGGGCAGAACCTTTTCTTTTTTTTTTTTGTTCGAAACTAGGTGTCCACTACATTTTTAGTAACTCATTTCATTCGTACGCTGACTGCAAATTTATGTTTGTTCATGTCATATTTCTCGCCCGCGAACATGAATTGCAGGTTATCGCCACAGAAAGGCAGATGGAGAAGGGAACCATACGTACAAAAGAAAATAGTTATTTACTCCTCGGTTTTCTGCTAGTTTGTTCGATAGACATTCTTCCTGACTTAATATTCTGGGCGTTAACCTTTTACTTTTACGACAAAAACGTTAGTGACGCCTGCCTGTCTCAGACGCTGGTATTGATATATCTATAACGGTAAGGATCTTCGCTGTACTGTACAAACGACCACTTTGTATGTATGTATATATGTATGTATGTATGTATGTATGTATGTATGTATGTATGTATGTATGTATGTATGTATGTATGTATGTATGTATGTATGTATGTATGTATGAATGAAGGGCCGAGATCCTGGACCTGAACAACCGTTTCTAATGACTGCAAGCTGATAAACAGTCACGGCTCACTAATATGTAATTATAGAGGCAACAAACTAGAACGCTAATCCGGAAAATAAATTGTGCGTGCCTAGCCGTATATTCAGTCTACGGAAATCAACAGGTTTCGTACAAAAAATGATTTCAAGACAAAATAATGCATTCCATGAAGTATATAATCGTGTATAGGCGGAATAATTCATGACCTTCGTTTTCGTTTCCTTGAAAAAAGTCCGTCCTGAATGTGCGCAGAAATATTGCTAGCGCCCATTTTTCAGAGCTCGGTTACAAAAACTAGCGGAAATATAGATTTAGACCTGTCGGCGACGCCGGGAAACACCCGCCCACATGACGGCCGAGTGATTTTGCGCTCGCAGGTGGCGCTTTTGCAAGTGTGAGTTTGTTGGCTTGGGTGCACTGCAGCAACTGTGCGTCATTTATTTTGCACGGTGTGCCTGGTTATATTTCCTGGTAGTTGGAACGCGTGTTACCCTCACTGCTGGAGTTTTGCGCGCTAAGTTTGAATTCAGGAATCGTAGCACAGAATGGTTATGTGGGCCTTTCAGATGTAGCAACTTCCACGCTTCGCAGTTTATGAACTGCATCAACATGATGGCGGGCGGCACGTCGGGTGTTAACGGCGCGGCGATAACCTCCGGATTTTCAGCGTCGGTCTAGTGATGGATGCAGCTTTTGCTTTAGCCGTAACATTGTTTGTCTCGTGAACTCGTGAACAACGCATTTGTATGTGCAGATCACGCAGATACCGCCTAAATTTGAGGTAAGGTGAGTTACTAAATGACCCTACAAAAAAAAGTGCTGGTAAAAAAAAATCACAGCATATCCACGGAGTGAATGATGATGAGTGGGCGAAGCTGCGGAGGTTCATCGGTAAACCGTGAATCTTCCGTGAATTCTGCCCAGTACATCATCACCGACGTGAGATCGGGCGCGTTTCTAAAGGTTCGATGAGTTATGACGACTTGCAGCTCACTTTAATTTTACATGTACGCTGTGAATTTTCATTGTTTAGAAAACCATTGCTTTAGAAAACATCTGGCGTCTTTCGTTAAGCAGCTGGCGTCTTTTCGTTTTGCTTTAGAAACATCTGGCGTTCTTTCGTTTTGCTTTTAGAAAACATCTGGCGTCTTTCGTTGGTTTATTTCATCAATCAACGGCGTTTTGAACAAAATTTTTATTGTTTGATCACGCACAGGAGAAATCTCACCAGGCACTACCTTTGAGGTAAACTATGGCTGCTAATGGGAATGAGAGACAGAAGAAGTCGGCTTTTAGCTAACACTTACACTTCTACTAACGTTTCCTACTGGAACATGCCAATGGCTGCTAATGGGGAATGAGAGACAGAAGAATTCGGCTTTTAGTTAACGCGCACGCTGCGAATTTTTTATTGTTCAACAACGCACAGGAAAAATCTCCCACCGGTACCACCTTGGAGGTCAAGATCTGGTACTAGCGTTACGACTGGTTACGCACTACTACGACTACGAGGGACGAACGGGTGCCGCCTTAAGGAGCTTCGCCCCTAAAAAAAGTTTCCAAACAACTGCGATGTGCACCATCTCTCGTCGCGAGCAGAACATTGTACCGCGAAAATAAAGAGCCATAGATAATCGGTGGAACGTTTATACGAGGTGTTGGTGCCTCTTTTTTGACGCTGTCTAGTCCTATACAGTCTTTTTAGACAACACAGTGTTTTTTTTTTTATGCTCTGACAGTCAGGCATTTGTCCCCTTCGCACACGAACTCTACGTAGAGGCGGGAATACCTTGCTACAGTTGAGTTTACATTGAAAAGACTAACTGAGAAAAACTGTATAATAAACTTCTTACTTATCAACTTGAGAGCAGTTGTTTATAAGGCAAAGTTGTGGGGGGGGGGGGGGGGCGCCTCAATCTGTGGCATGCACTTCCTTTTTATAAAAATAACAAGAATTGCACTTGATTTGAGATATTCATTAAACTTCAGTGGTGATATTGAAACCAAGCGCGTGGGCGCGCAGGGAACGAGGACGTCAGACCGGAATTCCCCGAGACGAGGAAGTGACGAAATTTGAACCAAGGCGTGATTAACTTTGAATGAAGGCGTGAACAGTATGTCGTCGTGGAAAGCAGCGAGTCGTCTCACTTGCACCAGCGGATCGCCCAGCCTTTGCGTGCGACGTCTGGTGCTTTAGTTTCTTTCAGGCTATACGCAAGAAAACAGCAATTTCCGTCATTTCTTTAACTGTAGCGTTTCAAGTCGGCGGCGGCCACTGCGACGCTTCTTCTTGCACACATTCCGACAGGCGAAAGAGTGCTTTGAGCGTTTTATAGTTTAAGAAATAAACACATAAGCGCTACACATCGCACGCAAAGAGTAAGCGTTCCACTTGTGTATTTCAATTTTTCAGACAACTTGCCGTTTTTCCTGACCAGATTCTGCTTCGACGCGCCTTCATTCAAATTTCGTCACTTCCTCGTAACGGGAAGTTCCGGTCTGACGCAACAGAGCGACCGCGTTCATTTGCGATATCGCATATCGCTACTGAAATTCGATGACGAATATCTCTAATTACGTGCAATATCTGCGATTTCTAAAAAATGCGTATAGCATAAATCGTGACGCCCTACAAAAACAGCTGCCCTCAAATTGATAATTGAGAAGTCAATTAAAGGAGCTTTCTTAATTGGTTATTTCGATGTAACTTTGGCTGTGGCAAAGTATTTCCGCTTCGACGCAGTTCGTGTGCGAAGACAACAGGTACCTGACTGTCATAGCATTTTGATAAAAATCTGTATTGTATTAAAAAAAGAAAACGCCCTGTAGTTGTTCAGTGTTGTTGTACACCAGTGGGTTCAGCAGCGCACTATATAAAGACCCAACAAAAAGCTGGGCCCATATCTACAAAAACGTCCTGCGCCAAAATTGCTCGTAAGTGGAAGTTTCAGCCAATCCTGACACTGGGCATATATAATTACCGAAATCAACCGGCAAATGGCAAGGCGCCTTTACGAAAGAAAGAACTTTGTGAATTCGGCCCCTGGTCTTTAAACTTAAGGCAACGCACCGTTATGTGGCAGGCACCATCGCTCAAGCTGCAAATATCCAACAAAATTTGGTGCACGGCTTCCAGAGCTGGTGAGAGCGCATTCACTAGGTTAACTTGCAAGCAGTTCAAATTCCGTTCTCCCGCTATCGAATAGTATACTTTTCCTCTTGACCAAGCTGTCTGGAGGGTGATAGACGGCTCTTTCGTTTTTCAGTCGAACGCGTTTGCAAGGGAAAAATAAAGCATCGACAAAAGGCTGACAGATCTGCTACGCTGAAGTTTTCATAGTGGTTGAACTTCTGTACAGCTGAGCTCGCCGTCAGCGCACTGCGCCTTACTCGGGGTTAAAATACGGATCTGAAACAGCTCGACTAAAGATAAAGTTTGAATAGAAGCACGTGTCGCTTGCTCTCTTCTTTGTCTGCCGGGGCGACTGTGCAGGTTTGAGCAGCAACAGCTACTATTAGAGTATGCAGTAGAAACATGCTAACACGCTTCGATTCAGCCTTTTCCTGGTCTTGACGTAAAGCTCACACTCATATGCTTATGAATGCCCTTGGGCATTCTGCGACGTTCCTGCATGGTGGATCGCGAATTTCAGGCAGCCTTATGAAACGCACGAATTATATAAGTGCGTGGAACAGAGTTTGAAGTCATGCGTGCTTTAACTGTAGCCAACACACGCTGTTTTCCCAACCCCTATGAGTAAGAACAGATCGAGTGATTCATAGTGTTTGTGTAGAGACAGAAAGTGAAGGAAAGGCAGGAGGGCTAACCGTGTCGCACCCGTTTGATTAGCTTCTTTACATAGGCCATGAGAGACGCCGCAGGGGGCTGCGCTTTTGATTTTGACGGCGGGGGTATTACTCGTCATGTACCCTGCGCACAAACGATTCTTTTATTTACTTAATTGTGTGCTGCCATCGTTGCAGCTTTAGCAATACCGTTCGGACGTGCTGATCAGCCGGACGCCAACTGAGCCACTGTGGCAGGATTACCTGGGCGAACTGTGAAGGCATGGCGTGCGCGACACCGACTAGCGACATGATGTCTGATAAAACTGTCAAATAGGTAACTTAATATAGATAAATTTCTGTCTGGTGTCGCTCTTACGATGATCAACCGCGTGTGACAGCGACAGCACTTTCGCATAATATAGGCGCGGCTAGGGGCTCATTTACTTGTCCTGTGACCCCTTGTATTAGAAATGTGTCGGTTTCACGCATGTTGCAGTCGGTGAACAGTTACAGTGTCCCTGGAGCATTGTGGAAGGGCATCGGGACCGGCCGGCAGCACTGCTTCTCCGGCCGC
Organism: Rhipicephalus sanguineus; assembly: GCF_013339695.2. Taxonomy (NCBI): domain Eukaryota; kingdom Metazoa; phylum Arthropoda; class Arachnida; order Ixodida; family Ixodidae; genus Rhipicephalus; species Rhipicephalus sanguineus. Next base: position 233,859,679 of record NC_051176.1, read on the forward strand.
AGGTTCGGCAGGCAATGCAATAATCTGGGCGTCGTTATCGATTTGTAGTTAAGCACGCTTTTGTCGCTTCAGTATTGATGCGTTTAAGCACTTTATTTTCCACTAGTCTGCTGCTGAGCTAGCGCACGTACGATGGCCATCGGCTTCAATGTTGTGGCCTTTTCACAAACCTAGGTCGTGTGATGGCGCTGGCTAACACTCCTACAGGGTTAAGATGAGTGGTTGTCCTTCGTTTCCCTTTCATGTTTTTGTATGGAAAATAAAGAAAAAGAAATTATAAAATAACAACTGACAAACTTTCATTTTCTTACTCCCTGTCATTCCCTTCCATCTGCACTTTTCCAGCGAAGGGACCACTGGTTTAAAATGCGAAGCATTTTCTTGCGAAGTTGGCCGGCCATGCGAACATAGCAGAATTTAACTGCACATGCCCTGTAGGGAAAGTAGTGCCAGTGTCACACGGCCACTTTTATCGCGATCAGGGTCGATGCGGATCAGGTTCTGCTACACGGTCACTCTTAACATTGATCAGGCCCAATCGGAATCCCGACGTTCGCGGTCTACGCATCTCGGTCTGGCGGCTGACGTCTGTGCCAAACTCGATCCGGATAACTTTGGACCTTGAAGCAGCGACCATTGTTTATCTATCTATATCGAGAAATCCTATTCATATCGGCCCTGATCGCAATTAAAAGTGTCCGTATAATCCCCAAGTTGTTCGGATGTAGTTGGTCGCGGCACGTATCGCGATTTGTTTACATCATGCTAAGCTGACTTTCCGATTCGGGCTCTACTAACCCCTTACTTCACATTGTTAAGGCGAAAGCCTTAGATGCGTAATCGAACTCGAAAACTGACCGTCGGCGGCGTCAACACGAGTGACGCAAAAAAAAAAATCATCATCACTTGATGACTTCACCACATGACGTCACAGATAGCCAACTTTTGTGACGTCATAGTCACGCCATCATATGACGTCGCCGCTTTGCGCTGCTTCCGTGATCGGCGACCGATCACGGAGGCAGTGCAAAACCAGGTGAGCTGCAGGAAACTTGCAATCACACGGCATCATCATGACGTCGCACAGCGCCGAATTTCGTGACGTCACTATGATGTCATCACGACATCATCGCTTTGCCCTGCCTCCGGGATCGGCGGGCCGATCACGGAGACAGTGCTAAGCCAGGTAGAGGTGCAGAAAGCTTTCACGGAGTGGCGAGAGGATCAATACATTGACTGAGTCGTCTTAGTCGAACGCGTAAGGAACCCTGTGAGTTTTTTTTAGAATCAGTGACACCTAGTAAATATTAAAAGTAGACTGAACAATAGTTTGCTTACTTTTCCTTTTAGCACATCTCACAAGTGCAAGCACTGTGTAGGCAATTAACCCTTCTATCAACAACTGACCTGGTCCATTCATGGGGACAGAACACTGTGAAACAGAAATTTCTGTTTCACAGTACACTGTGAAACAGAAATATGGACCTACCCCCATAACCGAACTACCATGCTGCCCCAAGGTATGTTGACTTCACTGCACAAGCGTCGGTATCACGGCCCAAGTTCAGTATCGGAAGTGCGTCAGGCCTCACTCCCTTCCGCGAGATCTATCTATCTATCTATCTATCTATCTATCTATCTATCTATCTATCTATCTATCTATCTATCTATCTATCTATCTATCTATCTATCTATCTATCTATCTATCTATCTATCTATCTATCTATCTATCTATCTATCTATCTATCTATCTATCTATCCTAAACATGACTCCCCTACAGGTCATGACATGACTGTCGCATACGTCATGAAACCCTTTCCCACATTCCCGTGTGGCACACACTCGCATACCACGGCCCATGGTACGCGGGTATGCGCCAAAGGTGATTTACAAACTATATCAACCCAGGACAGTGAAAACTGACATTGAAAACCTAAGAGACAATTGCATGGATTTAACAAGAGAAAAACGTACCGTTTGTTATAGTTGTCAATTTTAACGTAGCGCACAAACTCTTACACAAACTCCTATGACTCAACTAGATAAATTCTATAGCGCTGTTCGTCCCCGAATTCGCCAATGAACGCTGCTTACACTTGGTTTCGAAGTAAGTGACGTCTAGCTGTGCTGTAATGCGAGTACCGGTGTTGCGCCAGACAATGAGCCACCCTTTACACGCCAGTGCAGTCAACGTGCCTGGTCAGCCCAAGATGTGCACACACCTACTCAAATTACACAAAGACGTCGATCCACCCAGTAAGACTTGATTCAAAGAGCGGCCCAAGCAGCTACTCGCCATCTGCTTTGAAATCAATTCCCACAATGAATGGGATCTGCCGAATTTTTTTCTCTTTGCTTCTTGCTAAATCAGTATAACTCCTCAAAAGGGTAGATACAGCGCATCACCCTCTAGTGGATCACGTCAGCTAGAGCCATGGTGCCTGTAATACAAACGTAGCAACGCGTGCGGCATGAATACAGACTTTATCGAGATTCACTCGTGTCTCTCGCTTCGTCCACGCGCGACAGGCAATATTGTTTACAAGCACCCTTCGTATATTGGCGTCAAACAGATCCCAAGCGCACAGCTGGTCGAGATCCATCTTGTGCACAATACAATACCGACTTGGTTGGGCACTACGTGGAATCACGCCCCATATGTCACTGCCTGCCCGTTGTATACATTCGGTGCTCTTAAGGAACATTGGTATATTACACGATCCTGTTCTGTGCGAGATATCGTGCAGCCACATAAAGCACAACGCGCATCTGCGTCATCTACGCTTTAGAAATTGGAGAATCCTGACAGGATCGAGTTTCATGGTTTCTGGCACGGTTTCGAAGTTGCGGGAGACAGCTGCCACTTCTTCACGTCAGCGATGCGCAAGAGACACTCGCCGTGACGTCTTTGCGGCTATGGCGTTTCGCTTCTAATCACTAGATCGCGGGTGCGATTCCCAGATATGGCGGTCACATTTAAAATTGCAAAAAAAAAAAGCAGACATTCCCAAGTGCATAGATTTAGGCGGCTATACGTTAAAGATCTCTAGGTGGTCATAATTATTCCGAAATCTCCCACTGAGGCGCGCGTGCCTCGTAATAATATCGTGGTTTTGCCACGTAAAACCTCATAATTTTTATTTCTTTTACGCGTAACAGAAAGTGCGATCGTGCTTCCCTAGCGAGTTCCATATTGGAACTACAACAACTCCCGATTCTATTCGGAAGTTGAATGTAAAATTTGAAGCCAGCGCGCTTGCTCCTTCGAGTTTCAATATGTAGTAACGTCTACAAAAGCGTGCCTATACCCTCCGACAAAACGTGCTTGATAAGAAAGCTCCAGTTACCGACGCCGAGTTTGTAACAAACGGGCTGGACTACGGTTCCTTCGTATACGACGTCTTATTGGCTTAGGGGCGCGCTGTTATGCCAAAGAGTATGCTTCGGCGCAATTAAAAAGCTAATAAAGTGTAAGGCAAGCGGTCTCGTATGGCAAGCGCCCACTGACAGGTCTCATGTAGTCAAAGAGCAAGTCCTCATCCACTAAGTTATCTCAGGTCAGTTTTTGAACTTGATTGCAGAACGCAAGTGGTTGATAATTTCCGGGGCGTCCTGTGAAGTAAAGTAAAAGAGTGGGTCAAAGGTGGGTGCATTTGGGAAGGGACATCAGGTGAAAGCAGCCTGATGTGCACAGCTTCTCTTTTTTTTTTCTTTTTTTTAACCTCTGGATTCGTTGAGAGTGCCTCGTACCGCTGCACGAGCAGTGCGATCATGCTGTCGCGGCCTCTGTGCTTGGTAAAGCCCCTTTAGTGCTCAGCAGGGGCATGCGGTCCTTGCTAGATGCCGAAATTCGTGGGAAATGTCCCCAAGGGTGCGCGCTCAGTGGACCGTGCTACCAAACACATATAAATGGCTCAGTAACTATTGATGCATGTTTTCTAAGTATGGTCGCAGCATGCACCCAAACGTAAATGAAGATATGTAGTTATATTGCTCGAAGTATTAGACCTTAAATATAATAGCGGGTTTTCAAAGATGACTGACGGTGGTGATGATGTTGCTACAATTGGGCTTACATAGCCTGGCAGGCCTAGCCAGTCCGAGTGTCTATTTCCACGCATTATGTCTTACCAAGTGTCACTTAAGCCAGACCCTCGCAGATAAGTTGAAAGTACGGCAGGCACTTCCTTGCGAACCATCCGCGCACCTCCTGGAAACGCTATCTCTTCGGTGCACTCGTGGGGAAACCCTCTTCATTATTTTTTTTCATGCTGTCCATGAATGAATCTGTATGGGAGAATTGAAAAATACAGCTGTAAGAATATTCGTGAAGTGTTGGCAGGAAGTTTTATTTCACTAAAATGATGGTTTGTAAACCCTAACTACGGACCTCATAAATGTCAATTAAAGAGGAGCAACAAGTTAATAAGTAAATAAGTACCTTTGTGGCATCATCAACGACACGTTTCGTAGGGGAATGCTCATAAAGATCTACCTATCCACTAAATTCCAAGTTCATTTACACATTTATAGGCACTATATGGTGTAGTTACTGAGGTATCATGTTGTTTCAACGCACTTATCATGCGAGCACCCAACAGGGAACGAATAAATTCAAATAAATTTGGGGTTTTTGCGTTTTGGTGTTTTGGGGGAAGCTCTTTCACACTGTTTCTATTCCAAGTCTGCTTGACGTCATGCTTATGTCACCACCAACGCTAGTGTGGGCGAGAACCAACTTTTTTCTGAAGTGCACAATCAAACGCGCTTCTTGTTTACAGAATCTATATGCCCCTCGCTTCGTCCCTCCTCCACCCCCTTTCTTCATCAATATACTATACATATTTTAAGCAGAACAGATCGTTTTGGTTGTTCCGCGACTTGTCTTGCCCTGTATCAACGTATCAAAAAAGGGTCGGATTCTCATGGCAAGGAGGCTGGTTGCACTCCGAATCGTCAGGGACATTTTGTACGAGACGTCGCCTCAGCCCGGGTCTTTTAACTCTTAACGGTTATGGTAACACCTCAAAATGCCCCTAAACAACCTCTGAAAATTGAAGGAACGAGTACGTTATTTTTTCCTGGCGTTTCCCGTTTTTCTTTTTTTTCGGCACAATTCGTGACGCCAGCAGTCTGTTCACGTGACGTCATGAGGAAATAAGCACTCGATATGTCCATATACGAGGGGTGTCAGTAATTAATTGTCTCCTACCCTGCTTTGCCATGCAATCGCACGCCCGTTCTCCCTTGTCTCGCAGGACTATCGGGCGCGATCAACTGATTTCACTTCGTTTTGTGTGTTTCCGACTGCGCAAGCGGAGATAACAGCGTGTAGCCGAAAGCGCAGACATTAGCGCTTAGTGCAGACATTTTCCATGTGTTTTATGAAGAAATAAGTGGCGAGATAGCGCCTGTAGGAAGGGCAGTGAAGGCGAGAAAGAAACTACTCTCTCGTCTTTGAACTCGGAGTGGTTTAGGGACACTTTAAATACTATAACGTAAAACTATTCCACTCTGCTGCTATTCCGATCTGTCTGACGTCAGACTTATGTCACTGCTGACTCACGCATGATCAGGAACCGTAACTTCTTCTGAACAGCCCAATGAAACGTTCTTTTCTTGTTTACGGGAGGTCTCTTTCTCTCTATTTCTTTCTCTTTCTCTCTCTCTCTCTGTTTTGAAAATCAATAGCATTGCCTCTTTTGAAACGATTTCCTTATCTTTTCGGCTGACATGAGTGCATGAGCGCGCAGGAGTGGAGAAAGTTTTATATGTGCCGAGCTGGCGGAGCGAACGCGCAGCACTGCAGCTGGAAGGTTGCACCTGTGATTGGTCTGTTTCCCCTTGCTTAACATGCGGCGGCTTGTACGGGGCCTTAAATATAACGCATATTCAACGAAGGAACGTTGGTAGAGCGATGTCGTACACGTGCAAAATCGGTTGGACAGGGTTACACCCCCCGGACACTTTTGACTGACGAACACGATGGCACTTGGCAATGTTAGGTGCAACTATAGCATTGCAACCCGAACGGCAGTTCGCTTCAAACGATACTGACGAACCCAGTCGAGACACGTCAACTGATAAGATGACGGGATCCGTATGTGCCGCAAGCGCGAATGCGCCTTCGTCGCAAATAATGAGTTCTTCAGCAGCGTGGGCGCCGCCGATGACCGAAATACTGATTGTAATGTGAAAAGACCATTTAGTGGAACCATGCACATGAAAAAAGGAGCGCGGGCACTTTAAAACACGCATGTAAACAAGAAACCAGTATATAGATTGACTTCGTATTGGTGTCGGCTGTTCAAGTGGCTGGCAGGGTAAAAAAAGAAAAGTTGGATACTGAGTGGAAACAACTTTTGTCATAAAATACTTCCTTTATTACGACTTATTGTCAGTAAAATACTATGGGAAGCTTTAGTAGTCGATTATAGGCGCTTACACGTCGCTGTCGATCACCTAACCATGGGGCTCAACTGGACAGAGTGCGGAGGCTTGTGCAATTCTAAGTAAACTGCTGTTCAGTTATACTGCAGTTTCAGTGTTAAGTGCCGTATAACTCTACGGACGTTGAAAGTGCCCATGTAAAAGGGGTATTTTCCTGCCACGCAAAATAGTTTATGCGTAAATAAATCCGTTTTAGCCAGCAGTTACGAGTAGCCAGTGCCAGCATGATCGACGGGCAGCAGTCTACTTCCTTTCGGAGCGGCGCACTCTCCAGCTTTTCCGAAAATGTTTGTCTTGTTCGGCATGTGTTCAGTGCCTATACACGTCCCTTTGACGCGGTGAGTTGTCACAGTTTTCTGACGTCGCGTGACAGACAAGCGATGGTGTTGCTGCCCGTAAAATGCTGACCGATAGAGAAGGGCTTATGGCGACAAATGGGAATACGTAAGGTTGGAACAGCTTTACGTCATACCGATACTGGTTATAACACACGCTGCAGAGGGATACTCCGTGTTAATGTTGACCTCCCGAGGCTACTTAGCGTGCAACTCGCCTTTCTAGCATTCCGCCAACATCGGAATGCAGCCGCCGTGGCCGCGGTATCGAAGCCGCGAGCTCGAGAACCTGTAGAGGCGCCAAAAGGAATGAATAGACGGTCTGGCATGGAGGCGGTTTACGCGCCCTCTCAGTGGGCGATAGCGAATGCGGCGCTCACCGGATCTGGAGATAGCGCGTCTGGGACACGCGTTGCACCGTTTCCGTGCAAAGCGGATAAAAACAGCTCACTGGCGGCAGACACCGCGACGGTCCCCTGCGCAGGCAGGGCCCGCTGCTCGGCGGCTCGGTGCAGGCTCGAGTCCAAAATGCTCCTATAGCTGACGGTGCACGCTCGAAGGTCAGGCTGCGTCGAGTGCTGACCAGCGGAAGGAAGAAAGGGTTGTCTGTGCACGTCAACGTTGCTGTTCCAATATTTACCGCAGGCTGTCGTTTCAGCTTCCGCTGATATCGCCCCCGCTAATACACAGGCAGGCAGCCACACTCCCTTCCACTCCTTACGCGTCTTTCACGTACAACCGAATAAACTGGAGCCGTAAATACATTTATACTAGCGTGCTCTGCTCCCGCCGCAATTGTAACATTGAGTGAATGACGCTAATGTATTCTAACGCTGTGCTACCAGGAAATGCCTTTTTCTGCTCTCCTGCGCAAACGAAAAAAAGTTACACGCGTGGTTCATTTCCATTTACCCGCGTTTTCAGACTCCGAAACTAAACAAACCTATCGTATACCCTTTTTCCCATGGTGCGATGAACGAAAACACAAAGCGCGACAGACGACTTCGCTTCGATGAGTGGTTGTGACTGCAGATAGTAGGTGGATGGTTCTTTTTTTTTTCTTTTACACTTCGGCGCCGCGCCGCATTATATATCAAAGAAATTAAAGCTAAGCCCGCATTCTCATTTCATTCATATATTGCAAAAACGACTTATATATAATGTGTTTTATATCGGTTATCGTTCATATAGCCACTAGGTCGGTGACTTTTCACGTTCGCACACCTATAGGCACACTTTCGCGGACTGTCTTTATCCAACGGAGGGTACGTTGTCACTAGATTTCGCCCAGCAAGGGTGTGCGACGTTGTGACAGCTGCTCATAAAGATGCCGAAGTCGATTGCGCGTGTTAGTTTTTTTTTTTTCACGTGTGATGTGAGATGTTTATCATGTGTAATCTATCTATATGAAGGAGCGAAGCACTGATGCCAAACAGCCATCACTAGCCGACGAGTATATCTATCTATGCTCGATATTTACGATGCGTCCCTGTGAAGGTCAAAACTATACAGCGAAGTCCACCTCTCAAATCACATGATGCCAAGTTTTTCTGTACGGGATTTTAAGATAGTTAAGGAAATTATTTGGGAGTAATTAAAAACTAATTAATTAACTTTTTAATAGTGGAGTTAGGTCTGTGTAAAATGGGGAATTGTAAGTTTTTCATTCCAAAAACGACGTTTACTAAATAATTCGCACGCATAGAACCTAAACCGACGAGCCTTTACTCAAATGAGTGAACTTTTTCTGTTGACTTAAGATGGTTTCAGTAATTAAGAAAGTAAAAATTCTTTTTAATTAGCTAAATGAATGTGGGTAACCCATCCCAACAATCGAAAAAGCGGCATTACATATTCCGATATTCGTGGCTTTCGCCGTTGAAAGCCGTTATGATACGCCACAACAATGCGTCGGAATATAAAAGCTTGGTTGGGTTCCCCTGAACTTCAATTCTCCCATTTGACACAATCACCTAACTCCCTAATTAAAGAATTGTAACTTTCTTAATTACGTTAACTAACGTGGGAAACAACAATTCTGAAAGCCCGAGCAAATTTTCCTGACTAGATAGTTAAGTAAAATGAATGCCAATGGATACATGAAATTTCGAATGAACGCGAGTATAGATTGAAGAGAGCATTAGAATGTATACCGATAACGTTGAGAATGACTGATTTAAACGTTCGAGCTTTACGAACGAAAAATAATTTCGTCAATATAAAATAAACGAACTAATAAAATTTGCCGTTAGCTGTGCCAAACACGACATCAGTTCGCTCCAGTTTCTTTTTTTTTTTTTCATTCTGCGTGCGCATGTAACTGGACACATTGCCATTGTTCCTCTTAGAAGCTATTGATTAAATTGTCACGAACAATGTGCTGCATCGAAATTCCATTTCGCATTACCATTGCCGTCGCAGCAGAGCACTACGTATGCGTTATTGCACTTTTTACGAACAAACTGGCACAAACGATTACAGCACTGACAAGTGTTGTCCTGTGCTATAGGAACAGCGGTGATTGTATGCATGTGCTTTGTCGCTCTCTTTTGTTATCTTTCGATCCCCTTCTCCCAACTAGGTTATGAAGCCGGATATTTGTTTTGGTTAACCGCCATATCTTTCCGCTTTCATCTATCCCCTTTCCCTTGAGCAGTTTGCTATGAATGCAGTTATAATATCCAATGCAAGTGGTTCAAATTGTGTACACGGTTATATATAATTTCTTGGCAACTCAAACGAAGGTTTGCACGTCCGTCGTATTCCTTTACGTTCGCAGAACGTTTGAAAGAGAAAAAACTTTCATTGCGACTACCGCTAGGCTTTAGACACAGCCGAGTTTAGTTTAGTTTCGGAACCCGGCATCGAAATTCCTGTGCCGACGGTGGCTTTAGACCTGGGTGCTTATTTATCCATTATTTCTTATTCATGCTTAGCTCTAGAGCGCAACTTTACAATTGTGAAACAAAACTGTGGGAAAAAATTACGGCAGAAGAAGATCTGTTGCAGTCAAATGTGCCAGTGAACGTGCATTGTCGCAGTCAATGCGCATAGCGTTGTTGTTGATGACGTATTTAACCTGTACCCGCATTCTTTTAAACGACGAGTCGATGAGACTCCGTCAGTGTTGTGCAAACGCGCACAGCGTCTCAACGCGCTGGCTAACATGCAGGAATCTCTTTAAGCCATCAGCGTTTTGGAAAAACGCGCCGAGCGTCTCAAATCGCGAGCTGGCGCGCGGGGACATTCTTAAAGGTGTTCCATTCTGCCTTCTGAGGCAAGCGCTTATGGCACAGTGCTTAGAGCATCGGGCTTCGGCACTAGGGGCACACCGTTCAAATGCCGCCATCGTAACATTTTTATGTTCATCTAGTGTGTATATGCACAGCGATATCAATCATTCGCTTGTGTGTGTGTGTGTGTGTGTGTGTGTGTGTGTGTGTGTGTGTGTGTGTGTGTGTGTGTGTGTGTGTGTGTGTGTGGTGTGTGTGTGTGTGTGTGTGTGTGTGTGTGTGTGTGTGACGTAACTCGCTGTTAGATACAGCCTCGGTCGGCATAGCGACCGATGCTGGGTGGTAGGTCCAAGTGGACGGTAGGTAGCTCAAGAAACGCTATACGCACTTATTATTCATGGGAAGTCCTCACAGAGCTAATGTTCATGCAGGCGGCGTATTCGTTCGAAAACATGGCAGATTTTCTCTCAAGCCCTGGAAGGCATCTAGAAGTGGCAACTGTAGCTTGATCTAGAATTGTTTCCACTTGTTTTGGCCGTAGCAGTGTTACATGGCTACGGCTGTGGTCGAGCTGAATCGCAGCTTGTATTTAGCGAATATGCTTGAAAATATCCAGGACAGTGCACAGCGAGAAAAAAAAGCACACACGTTAATAATTAATATAACAAGACAAAGGGACGTAGGAAAGAGAAGCATTGCAGGATATGCCACCAAGACAGTGCAGCCGAATGCAGCCGAATTCGCCAGGAAAAGCGGTATTCGACGATTTCCAATGCGCCGATTTCCCATTTTTCAATTTAAGCTGTTTGTCGATTGCAGAAGTGGCGGCCAGCGTCTTCGAGAGAAAATACGGAACACCTGCAGGCCCGTGCAGTACTAGACGCGATCCGCGAGTCCTATATAGATAGTTGGCCACATTCTGAGAACTGCGTCGAATTCGGAATATATTTTGCGATTTTAAGGAACTTATTTTGCTTCATGCTTTGTTTTCGCTCCAACAAATGTAAAAGTCTGATATTTGTCTTAAAGGCGCGCAGTTGGGAATCACTCGCCTGTTTTTTTTTTCTTTTTTTTTTTTTAAGGTGAACTCACTAAGCGTATTTTACATATAGAAGTAATGTAGTCCGTAAGGTATAGCTTTGTCAATGGTATGCTCTTTTTTTTTACTTTAAGAGATGCTGCACAACACATGATTCATTCTTGCTTAGATCGTCACCCTGTGTTCCAACGTATTCTTTTTTTTTTTTTTCATTGTATCGCTGCAGGCGTATTTTGGCATCGACAGCTCCGAACACTCGATTTCTAGGCCAAAACATTTCTTATATGTAATGACCATCAGTTCACGATGTTAATTTATTCAGAGAATTCGCTAAGCATCGGAACGTATTCCACTGAAACACGCACGAAAGTTCCGTCTTTCTCGACGACTGTTTTCGCAACGTTCGATGTTTTGTTCACGTGCGACTTTGCGCAATCACTCTTCTGTTTGTATTCGGAGTCATCGGTATATGGCACGCTGTAAAGGAGTGACGCACGTATATACGGCGGCAGCGGTGACGCTGCGGCCGCCATTCGAGCTTTGGGATTCTCGCCATTGCTCACGTGACGGCTCATTCAGCCGTAGCCCACATATTTCGCGTCAGAGTGCCGCGTGGTAAAGGTGGTGCAGCTCATAGGAACGGGCGTATGTGGTGTAGGCTTTCTCGATCGTCGGCCGCTGTCGCCGGCTCAGAGTCCGCGACGCCTGTGGCACCGTGAGAAGCGAGGTCGGCACGGGGTTTCTCATTACCAGTCCGGCACGACCGTTCAGTATACAGGAGCCTTTCCGACAGCTGCTCGCGATAAACAACAGGCATCCGGCAATAGGAATGAAAGAGACACGGCAGGCTTTCGATCGCCTCCTCCTATGATCTCAACACCCGCTGCGTCATCGTTTTGCCCGCTGGTTGACGACAGCGTCCTCAGCCACAACGGGAGCCTGCACGTTCCGGGACAACTGAGGTGGCATATACCTAAATGCTCATCGGCTGATATTAATTAATCAATGATTAATTAATTAATAATCACTTAATTAGAAAATTTTCTTCCTGGCACTCAATATAGAGCATTCACCATAAGGACGCTATATATACTACAGGACGAGTTACTGGTCAATGAGTGCACCCAGTTACACTCATCTAGGCGAAGGCCCTTTGCATGGACAATAAGCTTGAAAACGTTTCTGCCGTTAGCTTTTTGTGAAACCACACAGTAGTCAATGTGTGAGCACTATTAAGTGCTGTGCGCTTGCCTATCAGACTTGCCTATCAGACTCTGCCATCAAGGAGATACCGCTTCAAGGAATTAACGCCCCATAGAATAGGCTTTCTCACGCTATACTACTACTACTACTACTACTACTACTACTACTACTACTACTACTACTACTACTACTACTACTACAACGACAACACAAATAAGTAACTGCGAAGCAGTAAGTTCTCACACACTTGGGCAAAAGAAATTGGCCGCCATCCCGCCCTGCGAACGTGAATGTCCAGCTAAGCTGTATCAAACACTACAAATGCTGATGGTGCGAGGGGTGGGGGTATGTTTTATTATTACTTTAGCGCAATGGTAGTGATAATCGCTTTGTGGTAGCTGTGGTAGACGGTGATTGGTTCCGCGACCGTTTTCAGTGAGACGAATTTGATCCTTTCGTCGAGCATTGCATTCACGCTGTTCTTCTGGTGTATTTAATTTCCGTGGTCTACCCATGGCTGTCTTAGAATGAACTGAATGAGTTGCTAGACGGGTCTCCCTTTTATGTATGAAAGCGGTAAACACGTTGCACGTCATTCGAAGTCCTCGTGTGAAGTGCAACGCGACTAAACCTAATATTTACCGGGGACGCGTGGAAGGGTGTTCCCATTGTTCACAGGCGCCTTATCATCCATCATGCAATTTTGACGCTTGTTTTTTGTTTTTTTTTTATTGAAACGAATACTGATCTATGCTGTATGCCTGATTACAAAGAGAGATATGCCGTTTGCCTTCAACTGTTAAAGGGCCCTTAGGCCACCCAGAGATCGAACTTAAGTCGTGGCGTTGCAGTTGTGCACGAGTCTACAGTGAACGCTAGCGGAGTTACACGCGTTTGCTCGTTTCGCTCTTTCCTACGCTATACGCTGCGTTCGTCGGCTCGTCTGTCCATCTCTCCGAATGCCCTTCCTCAGCATCCGAGGTGAAGACGCAAGGAGCGCGCGCATCTGCTAGCAGAGGAGCACGCGAGCGTCTGTGGTGAGCTGGGGGGATTTGCCCAATTTCTGTGGCACATACGCGCTATATAGGAGTTTTTGTGCCGACGCCATGAAATTTTCAGAACAACGAGAGGTATACATCTTCGCTGTAAAAATGATTAAATATTTGCGCATTGCCCAAAATCCGAGAAGTTCATCATCGAAACGAGCAACTTCGTTATTCTTGATATAAGAAAAAAAAAAATTTTTTGTGTGTGTGTCTGCGGAAGTCCCACGCGACGAAACTCCGTCGGCGCTTAGACAATCGCTATGTTGCGACGAAGACTGTACGACGGCTGCCGTCCCTGATAACTGGCCCTTTTGTTTTAGCGTTGTTGAAGGAACTCGTTCAGGCGCCCACTAAGCTCAACTGAATGGCAAAACCAAGAAATTCGACAACTACCGATATATTTTTTTCGCTCATCCGGACGCGAAGCACAAATATGGGCAGTCCAACGGGCCCGCGACGCAGCAGAGAGACTTGGTCTTTCTGTTCCGACGTGGGAGCGGCCCGCAACGTGCTAGGGCGCGTTCCGAGGGACCGAAATAAAGTTTATTCATCCATCCATTCGGCAGGCGCTGATTCGACTTCAGTACATGCAATTCGTAGCACTTAAAGGAAAAATAAAGTGTTAGTAGCTGTTGGAAGTAGCTACCTAATTTAGATTTTTGCTAATTATTCTAGGAATGTACAGAAAACCCGCATAATAAAAGCAAGAAGTAGGACACAAATGCTATCTACAGCCCCGTAATTTCGCATCGTACAAAAAATCTTGAAATTCTGTTATGTGCAATCAACAGAATATTTGATGCAAACGGTAGAACCACCGCTCCTAATGTACGCAAGTTGCACAATTTCACTGTGAAAAAGTCTAGTCCTTGGTAACCTATAGCTTGCGCGAGTCACTGCTAAAAGCAGTGTAACGATCGACGGGCACACTTAGTAGTAGTAGTATGACGTATAGTGAATGGGCTGGGGAACTGTAGGTGAATTTTTTTTAATGTTAAGGTTGTTTGATGATCGGCACTCCCATGATTACTTAAAAAAAAGGCACGGAAATAGATGAAGCGTCGGAGTGAAGTGAAGCGCGATCGTGTTGAGCGCGGCTGTCAACTAAACGCGGTGTAGCAGGAGTATAGAAAGCATCGAATGGAAAGCGCCACCCATGTCGGTCAGTTCCTGCGTGTTCCAGTTGAAGGCAAGACCAGGGCGTCGATCGTCGCTGCTGAGCGCGAGGTCGTCGGCTCGCTTCCTGGTATTTCCAAAGTGGCAGAAAAGAAGCACGCTTTATATAAGTTCGTGCGTGCGCTTTTGTGTGTGTGTGTGTGTGTGTGTGTGTGTGTGTGTGTGTGTGTGTGTGTGTGTGTGTGTGTTGTGTGTGTGTGGTTGTGTGTGTGTGTGTGTGTGTGTGTGTGTTGTGTGTGTGTGTGTGTGTGTGTGTGTGTGTGTGTGTGTGTGTGTGTGTGTGTGTGTGTGTGTGTGTGTACATATACACAATTTCTCCTGCACAAAGGAACTTCATTCAGATTAATTCGGCAATTACCCATTGAGAGCATTTCCCCTTAAGTTTTTGAAGTTTAAAGCTTTCGATATTATAGATGATCCGTCGCATGTTAGGGCTTCTTCGGTGAGCACAGACGCGATCTTGGAATACTTAAAAGATGGGACACGACTGCGTACACCAGCCCGTCATTGTTACGGCTGAAAATAAGCGCGATCTACATGGAATATAGCTCGCTGAGTTGCCAGCCGCTGGAGTTATACTATGTATATAAATCATGGCTTCACCTTCCATTTACATCTGCCTCTACTGGTATATGTAGTGACCTGTATACATTGCCAGGAATAAAGCATACATTAAGTTCCGTATTAAGGTATAGTGTTCTTTCTCTTTCAATTTTTACTTCAAATATCAAAACGTAATTTCACATGGTGAGCTTGTCTTATCAAACATCACTTAGCGCACATACCCCACCGAGTCATTCTTTATTTGGACGCCTAATCTTGGACAAAATATTAAGTCATCGTGAACGCAAAACACTCATCTCAGTCTAGCGTTATGAAGAAACTAACAGGCTAACAGTGGCGTGAATAGGGCTACATTTTCGCTGGTTTCAATGCTCGGAGCTGCAGCTTAACTAAAAAGAAAGAAAGAAAGAAAGAAAGAAAAAGAAAGAAAGAAAGAAAGAAAGAAAGAAAGAAAGAAAGAAAGAAAGAAAGAAAGAAAGAAAGAAAGAAAGAAAGAAAGAAAGAAAGAGAACATTGCATTAGGGAAGCTTGCAGATCTCACTCATACTTAAAGCAAGTAAGGAGGAGGAATGAACTTTTTTAACTTTCATATTATCCGTAGATGAGTGATTTCCTCATTTCAAAAAGAGCACGGTCCTCCGCTGCCAAGAATGAATGTTTTAGGAAGAGAGAGAAACAAATTCTGACTGCACTTATGTAACGATAAGAGACGTCGTTCATGGGATTAGCATTCAAACAATACATGTAGCGACACACCACATGGAAAGGCCCCGCGTTTACTCTTCCGGATGGACAGGTAAACGCGGCCCTTCGAACCGCAGCCGGTATTTCTCTGCTGGCACTGTGTAATTGGAGTGAAGCATGTATGACTTGAAGTAAATGACGATGCAGTTGCAGAGGGCTCCTTTTACAAGCGCAAGACCAATATTTTCATGTCAGCTAGAAAGTGAGTTCACTTTTACAGCTAAAAGTGAGTTCCCGCTCTTAACAGTAAATTGTTGCCATGCGACGCAACCCATGTTGCCGAGCACCAAAGCGCTTGCTTGCACTATTGAACCTGGTAGAAGTGTCAGGCGTGCGTACATGGTACAACGGCTTGAGCACCGGGCTGCGGTGTTGAGGGAACATTTTTTTGTTTTGTTTTGTTTGTTTGTTCGTTTATTTCAGCGATGTTTCGTGGGGCAGATATAGCCAGGTGGGTGGTAGTCTAAGAATGCTAATCGCACAAAAAAATTTGACGGTAATAAGACATCGCGCAAAAAGAACTGTAACGTATTGAACTGTTTACTGTCCTAGATGCCGGAGACATTCGCAGTAGCACAGTGGGGTCTCCTTCGGTTGTATGTGCGCCGTTGTTGACCGATGAGAGAGCCAACTCCAAGCATTTCTCATATATATGGGTGAGCTTCAGCTGCGCACGGGGTGTCTGCTGTTTGACTCATCTCTGCTGCTGTTTGACTAATTATCGGGGCTTCAGAGTGATGCTGCTGAGCGGAAACGAAGATACGGACGAAATCTCGCTCACGCACCCCCGCGCCCCTGGGTAATTTCATCGGTTTAGTGTCCGGTGGAAGAAGCCGCCGCGGTGGGGCGGCTCAGTGCGACCGTACGCCGAGTTTCAAAGGAGCCTTGAGGAACAGCGAGCACCGCCTGCAGAAAGGGTGTCTGTGTGGTTGTCACCGTTCATGTTGTGTGCCGCGCTATTGAGCTTCTTACGAAATGTCATCAGATTTGAAAGGCTCGCTGTAGGTATATATAAAGTTGGACGAAAACGTTGTGTCATAAGTGACGGACGATAAGGGCGAGCACATCAATGTGCGCGGTTGTGTGGCTTACACGCACCGGAAGGAAACTGCTTTCGCTAGGAATGACCCTGACACGAATCGGTGTTCCAATGTTTCAAGCGAGCAAAAAGTAAAAACAATATGCAGGGGGAACGCAGAAAGAGAAAATGCTCGGACTGCCAAAAAAATCACGCTGCTTGTCCACCGGGTGTCACGTGGGTAACTCGAGCAAGGCGTAAGCGGCTTTTTGCCGAAAGCACGCTAAGCGAGGCAGTAGGGATTTCTGTAGCGGCGATTAGAAGGATTAAGGAGCAGCTACTCGTTGCATGTCAACACGATAACTAGCATGTGCGCTGAAGGCAGAGCGAAAAAGGGAAACGCGAGCTCACTCTTGCGATTCCGTGTCGAGTGCCGTATAGAAACGGTCGGCTGTAGATCGCGTGAGAAGAAATCAATAAACTGCGCGCCCCTGACCTTGACGCCAGATTATAGCACGGGTAGATTCAGGAAATACGAAATGCGCTCATCAATGACGCGAGAAAGAGTAACTGTGCTTGCAGCACAGGCGTCCTCGAATTGTCGGTGGTCACTCCGACCGTTCAGCTGTTCCCTCCCACCGCACGCTCGAGCAACCGGGCGGCTTCTTTTGTCGCTTCTCTTTCTTTTTTTTTTTTTGTTTTAGAACCGCCGCGCGCTGTGAGCAGCCTGCACCGCCCTTAAAGGGACACTAAAGGCAAATATTAAGTCGACGTTGATTGTTGAAATAGCGGTCCAGAAACCTCGTAGCGCTGCTTTTGTGCCAAGGAAGTGCTTATTTTGAAATGAAATCACGTTTTTAGTGGTCCGCATCGCGTTAGCGCGCTTCAAATCTCCCGCCTGAAAATACGACTCTCATACGTCACTGCTGCCATGCCCAACGTTGCCCGCTTTTACTGCGCGGCCGCCGACACTAGTAGCAGCCGAGCGGAAGTAGCGGGACCCACAGTAGCAACAACGGGCGCTGCGGCAAAGACTTGCTCGGATGGGCACATTCAAAGCCGTCACCAAGTTGCGGTTGGTCTCGTAATCCTCAGTACGAAAGTGCAGCGAGCACACACGCAGAGGTTTTGACTGTTTAGCACACTGACGCAATGGCATGACACTAAGACACTTCGAGCGTAAGGGTTCATTCCGCGGCACCCAGTGAAAAGACAAACCGGTTTCCTTGCTGCAGCGCTGGCGATGTGCACCATTCGGGCATCCGGCAGTATCACACACATGCGGCATTTTGTCGAACTTCCTGTCAGAGCGACTTTCACGAGCGCGCAAAACACGCACGGCAGTACACGATCCCGAAACTACCACTGAGACGGGCGAGGCGCAGTTCGGCGAAAACGGAACCTTTGAACCACGCGCGCCGTTCCCCATGGCAACGCCACGGAGGTTTTGTTTTCCATGAATCAAGCGGAAACGAACAAACAGCATTTTATTACGTCTTTTGATGCTCGGAATGTTCTTTTTTTACTGCTGCTAGTTTGATTACTAGTGATTTATTGTAGGCCGACTTCCCTACGTCATCGGGATCACTTCGAAAATGTCCCACTCGTGGCGCTCATCATGTGATACATTTAGCTTAATTTCTCGGTAAGTAGGGCACTGCTGTTGATAATATTGCCGTTTTAGAAGTTGTCATACATTGGGCTTTCACTCTGACATAAATTGTTGTTTGCCTTTAGTGTCCCTTTAAGTCGAGCAGCCATGCGTCGCGTGGTAACTCGCCGCATTGGTACATACAGGATAGCCGTGCGTCCCGTTGTAATTTGACGTCCGGAAAATGGAGCGACGCCTTTATAAACCTGCGACGCGTTTGTGGGCGAAATGGGCGAAGAATTCAATTCTGCGCGGCGCACTCCTGCGCCGTGATTCGGTGCAGCAGCACGCATGTTGGAGGTGCGCCAGCTGTAACTCGCTCAGTTATGTGCGCAAGCTTAATTTATCAGTATAAAGCAGTCAGCGTAAGGCACTGCACTTGGTGCGTCCGCTTCATTATCTCACTCGCACCAAAGCCGTGCATGCATATCTTGCCCATAAGGTTGCCTTTGAAGACACCCTCGTGCTCTAACATTTCTGCAGCAGAAGAGATTGACGCCTATTTCGTTGAAATTTTCCTTTTCATAGTCGTAATGGCGGTTTCCTGAAGACGGACCATGCATCGCGGTGTGGTGGTCTTCGAATTGAGAGCGGTGTCTGTCACTTTCCCCGAAATCTCGGAAGCCGTGCATATTTTAATATAATTGTTGGGGTTTAACGTCCCGAAACCACGATATGATTGTGAGGGACGCCGTGCACATTTTGTTTGGGTATTCTGTGCTTCTGGAGGGAACTGGTTAAAATATGAGAAGCTTTGTATAGTTTTTAGATAACTTTCGAACCACTCTTTATAAAGCTTACTACTATGACGACATTTTGTTTTGTTCTGCTTACTGTGGATACTCCTCGATAACAGCCATCATTATTATTATTATTATTATTATTATTATTATTATTATTATTATTATTATTATTATTATTATTATTATTATTATTATTATTATTATTATTATTGCATGCTTAAACGCATATACAATACATCAACTGTATGCCTTACCCTTTGTGATTGTGAAGAGTTAAGCATGAACTCACGATTGAGGTATACAATCGAAAGCAGAAATAAAAGAAAGTAGCGTTTCTAAAGGGGTAGCGGTGACTCGTGCTGCTGTCATCCCCCGTCAAGTGTTTTCTTTCTGGAATCCTGTCCACCAGTCGGACTAATCGGACAGCCTTTCGACGCGTCGACGCCTTCTCTGGCGTCTGCGCGGCAGCAGTTCGGGGCGCCGTCGACCGTGCCGCTGCGAGGAGGGGCGAGGCCCGAGGCGCCTCCCGAGGGGGTGCGAGGTCGGACCGGAGCTGGACCCGGGGTCGGCGCGGGTCAGAGGCCGGCGGCGGCTGTGGCGGGCGACCTGGCCGCAGCATTCCGGAGCGGTCGGCCGGTCCTTGTCCCCTGCCCCATACAGGTTGGGGCCCCGTTAGGGGTGCAGACGCCCCGCCAAGCCCCGCGCTTCACCGGGTCCGAGAAGACGCCCTTCCCCGATCCAATGCGGCGGTTCGGGGAAATTCTCCGCAGCGGGTTGTTGGCCTCTTCCCCCTTCGGCCGGGCCCCACAACCGGGGTCCGTCCTTGCCGCCGTTCCGGAATTAACTGACTCGCCTGGCGGAACTCGGTCCCGGCCATGTCGTGTAGGTGTCCCGGCGCGCGGTGCGCGCTGCACGTAAATCAGCCTTGTGCAACCGCGCTTGGCTCACGGGCGCCGAGGAACTGCGCCGGGACCCCGGAACCCGCCGTCCGTCACGCCCGCAGCCGCCTGGTCTGACGCGGGCCACAGAACGATCGAAAGGCCAGGGAAGCCGCATCAGCACGGACAATGCGGCGACAACGCTTATGGGGGACCGTGGTTTCATTCGTTCTGTGCTTGCGACATGCAAGCCTACACGTGCACACCTGTTGCTCTGAGTGCAACTGGAGGTGGACTCACAGACAACGAACTTTATTGAACTGGAGGTGGAAGCATGATGTTTTCTAGGAGAGGCAACTTCTTCAGGTGTTCTTGAGCAGGTCGCACCAGAGGAAGTGTTAGCGTTATCTAAAGTACGGAAAATAGCTCCAAACAGCAAATGTAAAGTGAAATATTGGCGCTTCCGTACATAATCTGCAAACATGTACTTTGCAGAAATATTGTTTGCAATATATTTCTTGTAATTCTCAAAGTATTGCTGACGTCTAGAAAATGCATAGGAATATTATTAATGAACCAAATGAGATACATTTCCATAACCAAGCTTTCAATGACAAACACTTAAAAGGTACAAATGCGTTTTGAAGGATAACGCAGCACGTGGAGAGAAGGAGTTGCTGCCTTGCTCTGTCATTCGAACGGAGCATGATAATTATTATTGGAGGTTTATATCCCAAAAACACAGTATTATTATGAGGGAGATGCCGTAGTGGAGGGCTCCGGAAATTTCGACCACCTGGGGTTCTTTAACGTGCCCCTAAATCTAAGTATACGAGCCTTGAGCATTTTCGTCTCTACCGAAAATGCGGGCGGGATTTGATCCCGCGACCTTTGGGTCTGCATTCAAGTATCATAATCACCAGACCACCGTGACGGATAGGAGCATGATAGGCTTTCAAGAACTTTGATTTCTATATTCCCACAAGATTCCTCGTCACCCTGTGGATTGAACATTTATATGTAACCAGAAGATGCCGCATCACTCTGTGAGAATAATCTAAACGTCCTTGAAGCGCGGCTTTCCCACTGTATGTCTTCTCTTTTTGTAGTTCAAGAAAAACATTGCGCACAGCCGTACCTCCATGTGGAATGAGGATGCGACTCAGTCGCTTCTTTCTTCCGTGTCCGTTGAACATTGCGCCCAAACATTCGGGCTGTCGTCGATCACATCCGACTGACGAGTCGGAGAGTCTTTGCTGGAAACGGCTGCAGGGAGAGTTTGTCTCGGGGTGTCTGCAGTACCAGTGATACAACTCGACCAAATAACTGCTTCGCCCGAGTTGAGCCGCTATGCCAGATTCGGTGTTACGCCGTGACCCCAGCATGGTCAAGCCCCGAGCGTTGTCCAGTGCTTCGGGCGGCGGTCCCGAGAGGGAGCGTGGCCTCAAGCAGCACTTCCGAGTGCACCGGTGGGTCCCCATGAGGGGGCCCCCGTGGGTCGCAGGGAGGCGGTGAGAGGAGCCCCCGAGGAACCGATTAGGAACCGGCAAGAGTCGGGCCGCTCCCGCCAAGGGCGGAAGCCAGTGCGCGGTGGGCTCTCTCATCCTGGTAGGGCCTGCTCTGCCTGTTCCGGCAACACAAACAGCCACACAAGAGCTGCGCGCGCGCCACGTGGCCGCCGAGGCTGGCGATCGCGTCGCGCCGGCGCGTGCACGTGGTTTCTCGGCCGCTGAACGAAGAGAGCGGCGCACGGATTGGCCCATCTTTCTCGTGGGAGCGGCGCTAAAGGCACCGGCGGTGCCCCGAATCGGTTCGGTCAATTAGCGCGGCGTCTCCGTGCAGCCAGCTCCAAGGGCACAGCTGCAGAGAGCAGGGCACCGTACACGTGACGCCAGCAGCGCAACAGTGCCTTATTCTCTCCGAGAAAAATTCGCACCTCAGCGAGCGCAGAGGCCCAAGTGCAAATATGTTACAAAGCGCAGTTGTATCTACGTCATAGCTGCCGGCGAGCGCAGCTGATGCCCTGTATGGTGGGTGCGTGCTGCTGCTTGCCGTTGACAGCCGACCCAGCGGGAGGCGTACACACGCGCTCCTTGTGTCCCTCCACTTGCGCGGTATCACCTTGTAAGGAACTTACGTCACACGCAATGCATGATCACACCCCATGCATGAGCTCTGAAAAGCCTTTTCATTTTGTCCGGCAAAACACTGACAAGTGTATCACGTTTAACGGTACGGATACGGCTCAGGATTGTCTGAAGGTATCCTTGCTACGTGGAAGGGATCTTTTCAAAATGGTCAGTTGTTGGGCTAGTTGGTTAAACATGTCTTGCATAGGGGAGCGCGGATTTGGTTAGAAAGAAAGACAACACGACAGTCCTTTCTGTCGTGTTGTCTTTCTTTCTAACCAAATCCGCGCTCCCTTATGCAAGGGATCTTTTCGCTGTTCTGTCGATTACGTGCAGTGGAGCGGCTGATATTACAGTTACTGTGCTCACCGATTCAAATGCGATAATGAATTCACATTGCGCCTGGCGCTTTTTTTGCGTCACCCGAGAGTGCTCGGTGTCGTAATCACAGTGCGTCACCAAGGCCCTCACTTTCGTCCTGTCACGCAGTGCAGCAGCTCGATGTCCCCACTGCAGTGCCGGCCATCGTGCGAGCCGAGTCCCGACTATCTCACTTGACTCGCTGAGCACCGCACATGCTTGATTTCCTTTTTTTTTATCGGTCAAAATGAAACTGAACGTCTGCATTTTGTTACACGTCATACTAAATTATAAATAGACACTTGAATGTTAAAAGGTATCCACATCGCCGGCTTTCCTTTCTTTTATCGCCGCAGTGATTTTGACGTGCGTTTTGTTTGCAAATTACTATTGCCAGCGGGTACTCACACCGCCCATGCGTAATCCACTCAAGGGTACGTACATATAATTCGCTCGATTCCTGTTTATGCGATTACCTGGTCCTATCTATTATTATTATTTTTTTTGCGGGAACATTGTCCACTACAGTTGATATAGTAATCATTATCAAGGGCGTTCCACGTCTTGTGCACGCAAAGTTAAGCATGCGGTACAAACCTCTGGGCATTAAAGAAAAAAAAAAGACACGTACAGGGAATACAGACAAATGCAAGCAGAGGCGGTTGGGCTTAGTTTTGGTACGCAAAGACCCGCTTGGTACGCTATTTAAAATCTCCTTTGCTGACGTTCCGGTTGATTTCGAGTGAGGTATCCGAAGTTCGCTTCTTTCATTTTAACTCATTCAAACTCGATATGGCGTTCTCATCACCCCTAAAACTGGTCTCACCAACATAGACATTCTCTTACTGTAGTAAGGGCAGTGGAATAAGCGCAGGATGAGGTCCGTATTCAAGTAAGGACACCGTTGTATGGGCGCGGAAATGCACCCAGGAAAGGATTGGTATGACACAGAGGATTATATTCAGAGTGCTTAGCTTTTTAGGTGATCAGGATAGATACGGTTGCGACTGCATCTTCGGCACAGGAATTATCACAACTTGAGGTGAGTAGGCCTCAGCCTGTGGTAAAAATACTACTAAATAATAAATTATTCGGTCTAACGTCTCAAATCCACGATATGATTATGAGGCACGCTATAGTGGGGAACTCCAGATTAACTTTGAACACCTGATATTTTCCAAGCTGTATGTCTCTCCATACATCGCTTAAACCTGTATCTCGCAGAAAACGTGAGAGAATAGCCGCCACTTCCTTGCGAATCAGTCAACGGGCATTGTTGACTTTCTCGCACCCATCGAAACGTGGCCGCCGTGGCCGGGAATCGAACCCGTGCCGTCGTGCTTACAGCTCTGTAACGCCATTGCAGCTCGGCTATCACGGCGGATAAGCCCGCGGTTATTCAGGACCCCCCCCCCCCCCCCTGTGCTGGCACATCAAGTGTAAGACGTGAACCTCGAAAGGGTGAGTCACACTGCATTTTTCGGCAGCAAAAAACGGAACCCAAGACGAGGAAACGGCGGACTGACAAAGTGTTGAAGCAGGCTTCTTATTGCACGACAAGCGAGAATTAAGTTTCACTGCCGGCGTAGTAGCTCGCCCACAGCGTGCGAGGTAACATCGGCTGAACGCTTTTTTTTTCAGGGGCCGCCCCTTTCTTGCCCTCTGCGTGCACGTGGCAGTCCGAACGTGCAACTAGTCGCTCAGGTCCAGCTCCGTACGCCGACTAGAGTTCGCTCGCCGAGGTGCGCGTGCACTTGGCAGTGCCCTTGAAACGACGGACGAGCCGCGGTTCCATGGTCCAAGGAAAACCGACGCGCAGGAAAGCCGCTCGCTCGGATTCCCGGAACGCAATTCGGCGGCGGAACAAGCTTGGCTGAAAGGCAGCGAAGGAAACGCGGGTCGCGTGCACGAGCCAAGATCGCCGCCTTCGCTCCACCGCGAGTGACCGTGGGGCAGCGCGGTTGGCGCGCGCACGCAATGGGTTCGGCGCACAAACGCCTCCCCCTCCCCGCGCGGCAGAGAAAAACGATCGCGCGCCGACTATGCCACGGGGGCAGCGGCGAGCGGAAGTGTTCATTGAGGACCCTTGGACAGTCTCGCTGAGGAAGCGGCTTCTTGGCAAGCCCCAGCAGCGAGGCCTTGCGCGCAGATTGCGCGGCCGCCGCGCCAGTCAGCGCGACGCCGGCGAGTTCGATGCGATGCAGCGTTGGCCGAGGTTGCGCAGGAGGCACTCCAAGGCAACCGCAGCAGCGGCGGCTGCGAAATGGCGACCGCCCGGAGCGCTTCCGAATGCGTGCGCCAGCACCCGCGCACTGCCAGCGAGGAGGGACCGAAGCCTCTTCCGGAGGCGAGGAAGTTCAAGAACGCCCGACCGCCAACGCGTCGTGAGCATTATTATCTGCTGCGACTGCCAGAGAATGTTTCTGTTCGACGCGTTGTGGCCGCTCCGACGACCAGCGAACAAGAGCGAGTCAGAATAATGCTGACGCCGCCGCGATGTTAACTAAATGAGGACTTGAGGCAAACAGAATGACGGCAAAATGATTATGCTTGATTTCCTGGCTGCTCTCTCACATTTACACCTGTTCAGGTAGTCCGGCACTACTAGGCATATGTGGCGTTTCTTTTTTTTTTTTTTCTAGAAGAGCCAAGTCCAGAAACTGAAACTGGGCTAAATTTCATGGGAATGTGAAGCTCACCTAAGTGCCTTTCACATTTAAAACGCCTGTAATCAAAATGGGACAATTCCTGATTGTAACGTGGACTCAACAAAGAAGTTTCAAATAGGAAATGAGCCACATCCTGCACCTGTTTGTATGAAACTGTGCCAGATCCATTAAACCAGCGCTGCGTCAACAATCGTGACCAAAACAACCAACGTGTCCGCGTCCAGTCTGTTTCATTTGTGATCTATAGTTGTTTTGTTATCGTGCTTTCGCTCCACAATTGCTTTTTTTTTTTTAAGGATAGTTTGTACTTAAAGGGACACTAAAGGCAAATATTAAGTCGACGTTGATTGTTGAAATAGCGGTCCAGAAACCTCGTAGTGCTGCTTTTGTGCCAAGGAAGTGCTTATTTTGAAATAAAATCACGTTTTTAGTGGTCCGCATCGCGTTAGCGCGCTTCAAATCTCCCGCCTGAAAATACGACTCTCATACGTCACTGCTGCCGTGCCCAACGTTGCCCGCTTTTACTGCGCGGCCGCCGACACTAGCAGCAGAGCGGAAGTAGCGGGACCCACAGTAGCAACAACGGCCATCGAAGCCATCGAAGCTTGCCGCAAACGCCGCAATGGATGTGGACGGAGAACTTGACAACGAGACATTGGCTCGCGACGCTGGGCTCCAATTCAGCGACTTGAGCCCCGATGAACGCGGTATGCTGCTGAGGGCTCGTAGTGCCGGCGTCGTTGCGTACTACGATAGCAGCCTCGGCAGCGACTCTCCCGAGCCCGAGCCCGAAAGCAGCGAGGAAACCAGCAGTGCGGTGTCGGGCGACGAAGCTCATGCGGCATTTTGTCGAACTTTCTGTCAGAGCGACTTTCACGAGCGCGCAAAACACACGCGGGCAGTACGCGATCCCGAAACTACCACTGAGACGGGCGAGGCGCAGTTCGGCGAAAACGGAACCTTTGAACCACGCGCGCCGTTCCCCATGGCAACGCCACGGATGTCTTTTTTTTTTTTCATGAATCAAGCGGAAACGAACAAACATCATTTTATTACGTCTTTTGATGCTCGGAAGGTTCTTTTTTTACTGCTGCTAGTTTGATTACTAGTGATTTATTGTATGCCGACTTCCCTACGTCATCGGGATCACTTCGAAAATGTCCCACTCGTGGCGCTCATCATGTGATACATTTAGCTTAATTTCTCGGTAAGTAGGGCACCGCTGTTGATAATATTGCCGTTTTAGAAGTTGTCATACATTGGACTTTCACTCTGACATAAATTGTTATTTGCCTTTAGTGTCCCTTTAACGTAGGACATGGTATTCTAGGGCAAAACTCGGATGGAAAGAGTAAGATGGCGACTTTCCTACTCCTGTCTGTCTATTAGCGTTTCTTTTGTAGAGTTTTGCCCTGCAGTATCGTATCATTCTTTCGCTCCAAGACGGCTTGAAATGGAAGGCAACGGAAATGAAGTTATTGGGCGGCGATCAATCCCTTGAAGAAGAAGAAGTGATCCTAAACAGTGGGGCATAAAACCAGGCGCAATTAAGCGTTCTGTGCGCCTAAGCCAATTCAGGACCAGTATTGACGAGCAACACTGCTTCCATTATAACGGACACGCCATCACTGATTGTGGCTGCAGTGGAAAACATCTCTCACTCACGAAAAACTTTGCAAGTCCGACCGCAGAAGTACGTCCCGCTAATATATCGCGTCATTTCCTGAGTCGACAAGCTGACGGCATACAAGTCGCATTTTTCACTGTTCCTGTTGTAGGATCGAACGACTCTATTTATTTACAGTACATATTCTCGTTCAGTCGGAGCCGCGCGAAAGTGTCAATAAAAGTGATGCTTCCGTCCGCAGTCCTCACAGTGGTGTCCTGCTTGTAGCCTTCCCTGAGAAGCAAGTACTTGAAGGCGCGAGGTGGTGGCTGCGTGGTAAAATGTAGCTTTTGAAGGGCTTCCGTCCTTATCTCACCGCTATCACGACAGCCACGAACTGCGAATCTGCTGGGTGGTGCAGCCGATAACGAGTTGAGGCTGTAGCGCGGGCCTCCCACTGGCGGGAGGTCGGGGCGCAATCGCTTTTGTTGACAAACTGAAACGCGGCGGCTCAGGCGAGAAGAAGGATTCGAGCGAGGGCCGCCAACTGTACAGGTAGCCGTGAATGGATTCTGTACGGGCAATACTGAGGGCCGCTACCCGATGAGTGCGCACGTGTCTCTGGGGACATAGCGAACGACTGAACGTACGAACGCATAGCAAGCACAGTTATCTGCAAAATGTCGTGTTCGCATCATGCATGCGAAGGTTTGTACCGCACTCACAGATTCCCGCGCAAAGTCCTTTCGGTTTTTTGTTTTAATGACTTTGCTCAGTTAATGAGAAATTTCTTCATTAAGCGAATGACTTGGAGGCACCTCTAAGCGACGAGGTGGTGGGGGCATGCGTCATGGGCTATTCGCAACTAATAAGCATATTTTCGCAATTCTATAGTCTTTACAAAGAATTATTCCAGTTCAAAAAAAAAAAAAAATCCGCAATCTTTATAGATCAGGCGAGAAATTGTGCCACTCGTGCTGCCAGCCACCTCTCTTCACTTTGCAAATAATAATAATAATATGTGGGGTTTAACGTCCCAAAAACACGATGTGATTATGAGAGACGCCGTAGTGGAGGGCTCCAGAAATTTCGGCCACCTGGGGTTCTTTAACGTGCACCTAAATCTAAGTACACGGGCCTCAAACACTTTTGTCTCCATCGAAAATGCAGGCGCCGCGGCCGGGATTCGATCCCGCGACCTTCGGGTCAGCAGTCGAGCGCCATAACCACTAGATCACAGCGGCGGGGCATATTCTGCAAATAAATTATTAAATAATAATAATAACTCGTATGCAACTGAAGTGCCACATCTTTTTAAGATATAACTGTTATCATATAAATGATGTCACTGATAACCTAAAAGAAGATGGCGGCTCCACACAAAAAAAAAGAAGTACGGAAACACTGGCAAGGCATGCCGCGAACACCCAGACATTACCAAACAAACCAAAAGGTGCGTCGTTTACAGTTAGAGCAGCCAAACAGTGCAATCGGCTCAAAAAGCGCGGAAGAATTACGAGGTTGTAAGAACTGTCCCTCTTCCCGTTCCGTCGCTTTACTGCCTTGAGTAGTACTGAGCCACGATAACAGAGCCGTAATCCTACGAAAGCCATTTGTAGCCGGCCGCCCTTGCGACGTGTTCTTGCTTTTTAACCATGCACTAACCGTAAGAACGGCAAAAATAAAGAAGTAGACCACGGTGTTTACAATTGCTCTTGTGTGCGAAGCCAGGCACCAATGTGAGTCAAATCCGTATACTAGCGGGGCCCATCGCGTGCTTCGCAGCGCCCTGTCCTCGCGGACGCTCACTTGGTAAACAGGGAGGAGGGGGGCTGCGCATATTGCGCACGCGGCCGCGCGCGAGTCGTTCAACTTGGGCGTCAGGTGACCGACAGCCGCGTGTTGAGCGGAAGTGTGCGCGGCACGCGCCTAGCGAAGACGTTGAGTGGGGCTGTATGTAGTTAAGGAGGGGGGGGGGTGCATCTCTCGGGGACCGCGCGAGGGGCACCTCGGTTAGAGGCCGGGGAAGCCCTCGGTGCGTCGTAGCGAGTCACGCGATACGAGACAAACAAGGTGTCACGCCCGCGGCCTCAAGTGCGCAGTCGCCGCGAACGAGACAACAGAAAGCATCAGCGAAAACGGGCCGGTCGCGCTGCAAGGAGGTGCGGATGCCTTCTACAGCCGCGCGGAGGGGATAGCGCGGAGGCGACGTCATTATGACGTCACTCTGGAAGATCGCGGCCTCCCGATTAGACGCAGGAAGCGAGCGAGATTCGTCTGGTGTGGCAGCCCGCAACGAGAGTGAAGGTCCTTGGACCGCTTCCCGGAGCCTCTGTTGCGCAAAGCGGCTTCCCCACGGGGCGGGGGACCCGTGGCGACCACCACAGCAGCGAGTTTGGGCCACCGGTGCAGGTAGCGAGCGCGCTGTCCCGCACCGCCGGAGCCACCGCACCACAAATAGCGGCCGCCGCGCAGTTTACCGAGGCTCGCCTGCCCTGGTCCCGGGCGCGAGCACCAATGGCCTGCTGACCGAGCCGGCCACTGACCCCGCGATCCAAAACAGCGCTCCTTCGCGTAGCACGCGAGCGATCCTGTCAAAACAAAGCCGGCCTCGCTCGGCGAGCCCAAACAATGTCGCAAGTCGCAGTGTTGCAATTACGCTCAGAAATGAACTGCGCGTTCCCGTCGGAAACCGAAAGAAAAAGTTCCTGTTTTTGCGCCGCCTCGCTCGTCGCCCTTTCTCGCCGTCCTGTTTGCGCGCGGCCGCTGACTGCGCGCGGCCAAAACACGCCGCTACACTCGCGCCGCGCTTTGCATACGAGCGTCCCCCTCGTTATTTCTGTCCTCTTCATCTCGCTGGCTATGAGTCGACACTGTTGTTGTAGGCGCCGGCCAAGGCTTGCTGCGCACTGCGAAGGTTCGCCGCCGGCCATCTATTAATACGCAGAAATGGCTTCACGTGGCTTAGAAGGGGTGTCATTCGAGGTGACCGGAAGGTATTCAGAGCAGTCAAAGTACAGTGTAAGTGACACTCCTTTGGTGCGTGCAGAAATAGCTCTAATACAGGAAGAATATTTACGACAATCCACAGAATTCAGGTATGGTCACTGAACTATGCCACAAAGCGTATTCAAGCTCACGCGGAAGATATCAAAGAAAGGAGATATATTCGTGTTACGCTTTTTTTTATTCCCCCTACCAGTCCTATGCGAATGTTAGGAACCCACATTCGCATACAACAGTGTCTTAGGAAGATCGTCATCTGTGCGCGGTTGATTTTTGTCTTGCTGCGTCGACTGGTGGGTGGCTATGCGCCTTTTGGAGGCCGATCGCTTTCCGCGGCCGGAACCGCGGCCTGCCTCGTCGTCGGCGGCTGCACATTCCTCGGCGCAGGCGTCACAGCACATGCTGTTCGTGTCGGCCGCCGTGGGCGCGCCGCTGCGAGGCTGGCTGGGCGTACCGGCTTGACGACGTCACAGCCGGACGAAACGCCGCCTTCCCTCGAAACGACGGAAAGACTGAATAAGTTCTGACCAAGACCGCGATGTGGGCAATTGTCACATGAGGAAAAAGAAAAATAACACCTGCCTGAAGGATTTCTAGAGATAGCCAACTCAAGTGGTAGATCGATGTAGATTAAGAACCCCAATCTGTGTCCTTGAATCAAATTTCTTTTCATACGCTCAACGTTTCGCGTCTGAAAAAAACAGCCTTGTGGTGCGATTACATGGCTGTCTCCTGGTTAGCTCAGTAAAAAGGGTGATTGCACCGGTCAAGAAATGGCAGCCTGGGTGACATTTCCAGGCAGGGACGTAGCCAGACTTTTCTCTTTTTTTTCTTTGGGGAGGGATTTGACCCCCCCCCCCCTTTTACATTTGTTCGTGCGTGTGTTTATATGCGCGCGCGTATATATACACATCAAAAATGTAAAAAACCCGGAGGGGGCTAAACCACCCAACCCCCGTGGATGCGCCACTGCTTCCAGCAGCAGAACACAGTTTTCGTCAATTACGAAGTAGAGCACTGCACGGGCCGGATTTTACGGCCCGGGCCCGGCCCGGGCCCGTTTTATGAAGCCCGAGCCCAGCCCGGGCCCGTGGTTCCAAGCGCGGGCCCGGCCCGGGCCCGGGCGTACATAACCGAACCCAGCCCGAGCCCGGCCCGGACCCGTAGTTCCAAGCCCGGGCCCGGCCCGGGCGTACTTGACCGTACCAAGCCCGAACCCGGCCCGGGCCCGTCGTTCCACGCCCGGGCCCGGCCTGGGCCCGGCGTTCATTACTAAACTAATCCAGGGCGCGCTTGTTCATGACCAGGTCCGACCCGGGCCCGCTGGAGGATATTAGTTGTTGATGATGATTATTAATGATGCCGTGCGCTTTGTAGCGGGCGATCGGACGGAAAATTAGGTGTGTACATGCATGGAAATGTTGCTTTACCCGCGGTGGTAGCTCAGCGCTTAAGCTGTTTCGCTGTTAAGTCATAGGACACGGGTGCGATTCCCGCGGCCACGGCGGCCGCAATTTGATGGGGGCGAACACCCGTGTATATACTTACCTTTAGGTGCACGTTAGAGAACTCGAGGTGGTCGAAATTGATCCGGTGCCACTACGACGTGCCTCGTAATCATATCGTGGTTTTGGCACGTAATACCAAGGAATATAAATGAAATGTACCGTATGTGTCAACCTCGAATAAAAGACCGAAATCTTTAAACAACCGTGATCTGGCATATATATATATATATATATATATATATATATATATATATATATATATATATATATATATATATATATATATATATATATATATATATATATATATATATAGAGAGAGAGAGAGAGAGAGAGAGAGAGAGAGAGAGAGAGAGAGAGAGATACGTGATCTGGCGTGTTTATAAGGAAACCCGCCACGATGTACTTGTTACTTTGACAAAGTCTGGTCCCGCAGTCGAAACGTTAGTGAAAATATACAGTGCCAATCTATATCTATACTGGTGAAAAAAGATAGCACTTCAACTGTTTTTCTATTTTTATTGCTAAGCTTTACTAAGAGCCAGCTCTTTGCACGTGTCACTTCAGCTTGGCACAGTATACCTTAGACCATGCAGTGCATAACGTTCGCGTATGCTCGAAAGCCCGACTTACGCCTTTTAATGAGCGGGTCCGAGTCAGGCCCGGCCCGCAGCCTCAAGCCCAAGCCCGGCCCAGGCCCGCACCTTCAAGCCCGGGCCCGGCCCGGGCCCGCACTTTCAAGCCCGAGCCCAGCCCGGGCCCGCCGGAAAACACTTCGGACGGCCCGGCCCGGCCCATGGGCCCGCCCGTGCAGTGCTCTATTACGAAGCATGCTTTTTTTTTTCTAAGGCCAGCTGTCTATCTTTTTAGCTATTTATACAATTGACTACAACCCCCCCCCCCCCCTTGCCCCCGTTTTTTTTAATGGATTATTCTGTTCCGACGGCGTGCTACTTCCAGGACCACGCAGAAAAAAAAAAGTAGAAAAGAAAGGCTGTAATCCACGCTGTGAGGGTGGTTGGCCAGCGAATCTGAGGCATTACATGATCCGATAGACCAGGGGTCTCAAAACGCGTCCCGGCCCGCACATGGCTGTTTTCGTCCCATTCCCACCCCTTCCCATTTTCTTAAGTATATTCATGAGCTACACAGGCATCACTGGTCTAAGCACCCCGTGCGGGATCACCGTGTGTTTGCGCGATAGCGTTAAAGAGCTCGTATAGCAGAAATTCCGGCGTCGGCGTCGTTGGTTCTGAGCGAAAAAATCCTCATTGTCCGATACCGAAAAATCGAAATAGATGCAAATAAATAAATAATAAAAAATCATCAGTCCGAACGGGAATACAACACAGGCATTCTGCGTGGCAAGCAGGTGTTCTACCACAGAGCCACGCCCGTGCTTGAAATTGCCTAAAAAAAAAAAAAACACATTATATGAATGTTATGTAATGCGAGGCGTGCCATTAACACATGTAATATTGTGTGGCAGTAGCGTAAAATATGAGTTACGCAACGAGTGGGTGGTTCGAAGATCTACTCCCCGCCCCCCCCCCCCCTCCCAAAAAAAAAAGGGCTCAGGCATAATTAATCATCATCATCAGCAAAAGCATCAACAAAGTGGGCAGATGCGCAGGCGCGCGTTGCCTTACGGACGCGTAGTGGGTGCTTTGCGAATTGGCAAAAGGAATACTTACGGCGTAGTGGACAATTCGCAACTGTACTGACAGTAGGCATTCTAGGATAGTTTGAAAGGGCCTATGTTACGTGCACAGACGTTTTTTTTTCCTTGCGGCACGGCTGAGGTGTCCGCCGAGAAGCGAAGCCTGGCTAGTATTACAGAAGGCTATGCGACCAGGGCCCGATTACGCTATCGCGGTCTACGCTTGAAGGCAAAGCTTAAGAGTCCCCATATTTTTGATACATAGAGAGAGAGAGAGAGAGAGAAAAGTAGAGGAAAGACGGGGAGGTTAACCAGGAATATACTCCGGTTGGCCACCCTGTACTGGGGGGAAATGGGGTACGAAAGAATGAAAGAAGAGAGTCGGTAACGACACTACAATGTCACTGTCTAAAAGCATTGTGTGAGACCAGTCATAACTTTTCGTTCAGTCCGGTTTGCCGAAGAAACCGCAGCAACGCCCTCATAGCCGCTCGCGCTGAAGATCGGGTAGACCAGTGCCCTAGGATTTTGTCCTCTGTTAGAGGCCGGTTGTCTAGCTGGCCCAATGTGGCTGACGGGGCTGCTCTTTGGGTGTCGAAACGAGTGCATTCGCAGAGAAGGTGCGCGATGGTTTCGCTGTACCCGTAGAGTTCACACAATGGGCTATCAGCCATTCCAATGATGAATCAATATGCATTTGAGAATGCCACTCTGTTGGGGTCGAACTTCGTACGTTCGCCGAATACCTTCATATCGTTACCCGCCCCGCGGCCGGCGTGGCCGCGCCAACACGGAAGCGGTAGTTCCGGGTGGTGGAACGAATACTGTCTGCTGCTCATAAAGGATGCAAGGACTCACGTCTCCCGAGGGGTTCAATTATGGTGCCTTACAGGAGACCGTGGCCGAGCCGGGCTACAGGGACGGAAGGTACACTTGCGCCTTCGCTGTGACAGCCAAAAGCACCGGCAACGGCGACAATGATGCACGGGCCAATTGTATTGATGGCCCGTCAGCCCAGCATGGCAAGTACGTACCCGGATGTGCTTTCCCCACGACCCGTCAACGCCTGAGGTCGAACATTCCGGAAACTAGGGTGAAAGGGAGCTGAGCGGCGGCGGCGAACCGACGAGTGGGCTAGAGGCGGTGATCCCTGCGAGGAGGTGGCGAGGAGGAATCCGGGCCTGGTACTTTCAGCGGCAGCCGACCGGGAGTCAAGGAGAGAGATATTCCTGCATTCCGATTGGACTGTAAGTGTGTTTGAATGGGGAGACAGGGAATAAAACCAGGGGTGCAGCGACAGTAAGAGGGAGAAGAGAAACGAATAAACGTCTCTATCCAGATAATGTCGGAGCGGTGGTTTCCTCAAGGTGCTAGCAGATGAAAAGTTCTCGTCTTCGGCTTCCTTGGCGGCAGCAGCAAATGTCACGCAACCAGCGAGACGAGTGGAAGAAACAAGAAGAACCTAACCGGCGCAGTCGAGCAGGATCTGCATGGCTGAACTGAGGAGGACAGCGGGGAGCGACATCGGCCGAGACTGACGACAACCACCTTCAACTGACTACCGCGCTGCGGGATCAGCGAAGCAAGGCTAGTCCACCGGATTCCGAGGAGGAAGAGCGAACCGCAAGGCTACTGCAGGCGGGTACCTCTTGATTTTCTGTTGGGCGCAGGCGATGACAAAGCATTACAACTTGCGAGACAGAGAAAGGGACAACTCGGAAATGAACGGGGACGGGGCAGGAAACTTGCAGGCGTTGGGAGTCGCCGACAGCGGCACGGGGGGTCATGGTAGTGGCACGTCAGATACGGCGTCGGAACAGCAGCAAGCGCTGCTACAGCTTCAATTGAAAATTGCTGAGGCGGAAACGGAGAAGCAGCGCTTGATGCTGGAAAGCCAGCGGCTACGAGCCCGTGATTGGGCGGAGTCCAACGAGGGCAATGAAAGCGTATCGCTCGGCGGAAGGTTAGAGGAAGACAGGCGACTAAAATTTGCAAGCTTGTTAAAGGGTGTATTGGCACCAATGCCGAACCAAGAGGCACTTGCGCCAATGTGGTTCGAAGACGTTGAGGCAACGCTCGAGTCGTATGAAGTTCCGAGCGAATGGTGGGCCGGGCTATAGTTTTGCCACAGTTGAGCGAAAGGGCGCGTGGGCTGCTGTGCAGGCTGACAGCAGAGGAGCGAAAAGCTTACGTTAAGCTTAAGTCAAGCATTTTGGAGGGCCTCAGGCTTCCGGCGGCGGAGTACAAGAGGCTATTTGCGGGATCGAAAAAGGGAGAAAAGGAATCCTGGGATCAGTTTGCCGTGCGCCTTGAGAATTATTTCGGCTATTATGTCCAAAGTTCAAAGGTAGGCACGTTCGAGGAGCTCAAGCAGCTAGTGGTCGCGGATCGCTTGAAAGAATGTTTGAGCCCGGAAGCGAGAGCGCATGTCATTTGCAATCAACAGGAGGCCTTTTTGCTACCGAGTGGTGTGGCTAGGCTCGCGGAGAGATTCGAGGAGAGTGAAAAGTGCAGGGCAGCACCAAAGAAGGCGAATACCGAGGAGTGGCAAATGAAAGCTAAAGCATCTGTAGATACACCCACCGACGGAAAGTGGAAAAAGCGATGTTTTGAGTGCAAGGGAACCGACCACATTGCCAGGAATTGCCCCAATAAGGGCTTAGGTGCAAGGCAAGGCATTGGGCCAGCAGGACGACAACAAAACGGTCCAGTGGTCGCGAGAGTGACGGCTTCTGCATTCGGGTCAGGAATAACAACGACAGACAGGTTGTGGCAGTGTAAAGAGCAGAAACAACCCTCAGTGGAAACCGTAACGCTTAAGAGCTCAGGTCGTTCATTAAACGCCGTGGTAGATTCAGGAGCAGAAGTGAGCGTCATTAGAAAGGCAGTGGTACCTCAGTACCATGGTACGGGTTCGCAGATAAAGTTGACGGGAGCGTTCGGGCAACAGGTGACCGCTGAGTTGGCTTACGTGCCACTCATAGCTACTGAAGGAAGTCCTTACGTGATGTTCGAGGCGGTGCAGTCTGCCGTGCTTTGTGCAATCACAGATAAGCTGCTAGACGGCACCGACGCGCTGATCACGCCCAACGATTACGCACAACTTCTCGAGGAAAGGGTTAAACGTGACATAGTGTCAGACGAGTGTTCAGCAGTCGAGGAGACCGAAGCCGTAGTAGAGCTGTCAGATGGGGCATGCGAGGAGCAACGGGCGATTGTGGGCGTCATAACCGCGGAGAGTAACAGCGAAGGTTCCGAGCCGATCAAAAGCAAACGACAGGAGTTTCGTGAGGCTCAGGAAGCAGACCCGGCTTTGCGAGACGCTTGGGCGCAGGCAAAGGCCGGAACGCATGGTATGCTCGTTCAGGACGAGCTATTATATCATCAGGAACACCTCGCGGGTCGCACCCTCAAACAGCTAGTGCTACCATCGCACAGGCACAAAGAAGTGCTGAAAATGGCTCACGATTCACCATGGGCAGGTCATTTACGAGGGCGGAAAACACTACAACGGGTGAAAAGCTCATTTTACTGGCCGCAGATGTCGCGAGACGTAAAGGAGTACTGTAGATCGTGCCATGGATGCCAGGTGAAATCTCCGACGAGGCAGATAGATAGGGTTCCGATAACGCCCCTGGCCAGGCCCAGCGCGCCGTTTCAGACAGTAAAAATGGACTGCATCGGTCCCATAGAACCCCCTTCGGCTAGAGGTCACCGCTATGCTCTTTGTGTCGTAGACTTACATACCAGATGGCCAGAAGTGGTGTGCCTCCGTTCACTAACGGCAAAGGCTGCATGTGACGCGCTACTGCAGATATTTTCTCAACATGTGGTGCCATAGAGAATTTGCTCAGATCAGGGCACCAACTTTACGTCAAGGTTGACACGGGAGATGTTGCAAAGACTGGGGGCAACACCGAGGTTTTCCACACCTGATCACCCGCAAAGCAACGGCTTAGTGGAACGCTGGAACGGCACGTTCAAAAGAATGCTTTCTCACATAGTCAGTGAACACGGGCGCGAGTGGGATAGGATGATTCCGTTTTTGTTATGGGCATATCGTGAGGTTCCACACGCGACTACAGGGCGGTCACCGTTCGAGCTCATGTACGGGCGAGTAAAAGGACTTGGTCAGGAGACTGGGAAGTTCCGGAATCACTGGGTATGCCAGCAGTGGAATATCTTGCGAAGCTCCGAAGTAGGTTGGAAGAAGCTAGCGAAGGAGCTGCCCGACAGAGTGAAGTCAGTCAGTAGGAGTACGTATAAGACGCTATAACTTGAGGGCCACAGACAAACAGTTTGTCACAGGGGACCAAGTATTATGGCTCGAGAAGGAAGGAGAGGGGAGCTAGTGGCAAAATGGAAGGGACCGATGACTGTAGTCGGAAAACTGCGACCGTACAGTTATTTAGTTGAGCTCGATGACGGTTCACGCAGAACCATTCACGCTAACAAGCTTCGCGCATATCACACCCGAGTAACTGTAGTAGGAGTGATATTCGAGGGCGATCAGGAATTTGGAGAGGTTCCGGTCCCACCATGCGGGCTAGAGGCGCAGGCGACACTGCAGCCTGATGAAATAGCACATCTTGAGCCCACACAGAGAGAACAGCTGCGAGACTTAATCGCGAGGCATCCGAGGGTATTCGCAAACAAACCCGGCACCTGCAAAGTGGGAATACACAAAATACAAATCAAAGCGGGAGAGCAACCGAGACGTGCATACCCCTACAGGGTGCCGGTGGCGCTGGTGCACGAGGTAGAGAGGCAGGTAAATGAGCTCCAGCAGTGGGGATTGATATCATCATCATCATCATCATCATCATCATCAGCCTGTCTACGCCCACTGCAGGGCAAAGGCCTCTCCCATGTTCCGCCAATCAACCCGGTCCTGTGCTTTCTGCTGCCACGTTATACCTGCAAACTTCTTAATCTCATCTACCCACCTAATTTTGTCTCCCCCTCACGCGTTTGCCATCTTTTGGAATCCAGTCAGTTACCCTTAATGACCACCGGTTATCCTGCCGACGTGGTACGTGCCCAGCCCATATCCATTTCTTCTTCTTGATTTCAACTATGATGTCCTTAACCCTCGTTTGTTCTCTGACCCACTCTGCTCTCTTCCTGTCTCTTAAGGTTACACCTATCATTTTCCTTTCCATCGCTCGCTGCGTCGTCCTCAGTTTAAGTTGAACCCTCTTTGTAAGTCTCCAGGTTTCTGCTCCGTAGGTAAGTACCGGTAAGATGCAGCTGTTATATACCTTCCTATTGAGGGATAGTGGTAGACTACCATTCATGATTTGATAATGCTTGCCGAAGGAGCCCCATCCCATCCTTATTCTTCTAGTTATTTCACTCTCATGGTTCGGCTCCGCGGTTACTACCTGTCCTAAGTAGACGTACTCCTTTACAACTTCCAGTGTCTCGCCGCCTATCGCAAAGCGCTGTTCTCTGCCAAGATTGTTCCACATTACTTTCGTTTTATGCTTATTAGTTTTCAGACCTACTCTTCTACTTTCCGTATCCAGTTCAGTAATCATGAGCTGTAATTCGTATCCCGCGTTACTCATCAATGCAATGTCATCAGCGAATCGTAGGTTACTGAGATACTCTCCATTAACTCTTATCCCTAACTCTTCCCAATCTAGGGCCCTGAAAACCTCCTGTAAACACGCGGTGAATAACATTGGAGAGATCGTGTCTCCCTGCCGTACGCCCTTCTTTATTGGGATTCTGTCGCTTTCTTTATGGAGGACTATAGTGGCTGTGGATCCGCTGTAGATTTCTTCCATTATGTTTATATAGGCTTCGTCGATGCCTTGATTCCGCAGTGCCTGCATGACTGCTGATGTCTCCACCGAATCAAATGCCTTCTCGTAATCTATGAAGGCTATGTATAGGGGTTGTTTGTATTCCGCGCATTTCTCTATCACCTGATTGATAGTATGAATATGGTCTATTGTTGAGAACCCTGTACGAAATCCTGCCTGGTCCCTTGGTTGATTGAACTCTAATGTCGTATTAATTCTGTTAGCAATTACTTTTGTAAATAGCTTGTAGACAACGGACAGTAAGCTTATGGGCCTGTAATATACCCGGTTGAAAGTCCGCACGCGTATCCACTGGTCTGCGTATCAAAGAAGGATGGTGGCATCCGCATCTGTTGCGATTACAGAAGACTGAACGAAATAACAGAGACAGACGCATTTCCCATGAGAGTGGCGACTGATCTGTTATGCCAAGTGGCGAAGGCCAAGTACATAACTCTGCTAGACATGTTCAGGGGTTACTGGCAAATACCTCTCGACGAGGACGCGCAGGTTTGTACTGCTTTTGCTACTCCCTCAGGCCAGTACGCATGGAAAGTGATGCCCTTTGGAATAAAGAATGCCGCCAGCACCTATCAGAGGGTCATCAATGGTGTACTGGCCCCACATAGACATTACGCTTGCGCTTACATTGACGATGTAGCGATATACTCTGAGAACTTGAACGAGCACCTGGAACATTTGGACAAGGTGCTTGCGTCTCTGGCGAAGGCAGTGTTGACGCTAAACGTAAGCAAATGTAGGTTCGCACAACCAGAAGTAAAATTCTTGGGGCATATTGTGGGATCAGGCAGGCACGGGGCCGATCCAGAGAAGGTCCGGGCGATAAAGGAGATCCCGGCTCCCGAAACGAAGGGACGACTTCGGAGTTTCTTAGGGCTAGCCAACTATTATAGGGACTACGTGCCCGAGTACTCCAAAGTCGTTATGCCTCTGACCAACCTAACTGGCCGACGTATTCCGCAGAAATTACCTTGGAATACAGAGGCGCAGGAAGCTTTTGACAAGGTGAAAAACTGTCTAGTGTAGGCGTCGGCGTTGCAAGCCCCAGATCCGAGGAGAGAATTTATCCTCGCCACATATGCGTCCGATTACGCGGTTGGTGCGTGCCTGGCACAGCAGGATCTGGAGGGCAAGGAGCGCCCTATCGCTTTTCTGAGCAAGAAGCTTAGCCCGACTCAGACCCGATGGGCCACCATAGAAAAGGAAGCTTATGCAATAATTTGGGCACTGGGGAAGTTGGACGCTTGGCTTTTTGGCGCTAAAATCAAGGTGATTACCGATCACAACCCACTCAAATTTCTGACTCTAACCACTCCGCAGAGCGCGAGGCTGACACGCTGGGCGTTGGCGTTACAGAAGTATAACCTGGAAATTGAACACAAAAAGGGGTGTCTAAACGCTAATGCCGACGCAATGTCGCGGTTGGTGACTCCTAACGATGATGCATAAAAGGGACAGCGAGTTAAGGGGGGTACATGCTTTGTCGGCGCGTGCGCGCGACAGAGTCAATGGGGTACGAGTGACAGTGGTGCCTCACGTGTCGAGTCAGTGAACATGTGTGTATATGCGGTTGTGTGTGTGTCGCATGTCATAGATACAGTGCAACACAGTTGAGGGGGGGGGGGTGTTGGGGTCGAACTTCGTACGTTCGCCGAATACCTTCATATTGTTACCCGCCCCGCGGCCGGCGTGCCCGCGCCAACACGGAAGCGGTAGTTCCGGGTGGTAAACGAATACTGTCTGCTGGTCACAAAGGATGCAAGGACTCACGTCTCTCGAGGGGTTCAATTATGGTGCCTTACAGGAGACCGTGGCCGAGCCGGGCTACAGGGACGGAAGGCACACTTGCGCCTTCGCTGTGACAGCCAAAAGCACCGGCAACGGCGACAATGATGCACGGGCCAATTGTATTGATGGCCCGTCAGCCCAGCATGGCAAGTACGTACCCGGATGTGCTTTCCCCACGACCCGTCAACGCCTGAGGTCGAACATTCCGGAAACCGGGGTGAAAGGGAGCTGAGCGGCGGCGGCGAACCGACGAGTGGGCGAGAGGCGGTGATTCCTGCGAGGAGGTGGCGAGGAGGAATCCGGGCCTGGTACTTTCAGCGGCAGCCGACCGGGAGTCAAGGAGAGAGATATTCCTGCATTCCGATTGGACTGTAAGTGTGTTTGAATGGGGAGACAGGGAATAAAACCAGGGGTGCAGCGACAGTAAGAGGGAGAAGAGAAACGAATAAACGTCTATCCAGATGATGTCGGAGCGGTCGTTTCCTCAAGGTGCCAGCAGATGAAAAGTTCTCGTCCTCGGCTTCCTTGGCGGCAGCAGCAAATGTCGCGCAACCAGCGAGACGAGTGGAAGAAACAAGAAGAACCTAACTCCAAGCCAAATACGGACGATCAGCGTAGAATGACGTCGTGATAGGTTGGATGGCGCCTGCAATTGAAGATCTAGGTCTAAGGCATGTAGTCGTGCAACGTAGCCGACATAGCCGTTAGACATAGTTAGACATAGCCGTCAAATAAAACTCTATATCTCAGAATAGGCGTTCAGATTTTAGTCCTTTTGGAGATCGATATCGATACTGAGTCGGAATCATGGCGCCAAATCCCCTTCAGAAATGACCCACATATGAGATATGGAAAAGGTCCTCTTTCAAATGGCAATGTTAGCTGACAGTTTGTACAAACTACCCCGTCCTGCCTTCTTCACTGTCTTGGCCCTTGCGGGAGTAAATTTTCGTGACTGCGGCCCGCTAGCTGAGGTGAGTTTGAGAACCTTGCGATAGACCAGTGTGATGTAGCCTTGAACGATTGAGCTTGCCATTAAAAGCTCGTCTTGTGAACAATATTACAATGCAAGATAGGGATAACTCACACTTGTGTAATGAGGAAGAGGCTATAGATGGCAGCGCCGAGGCGCCCTCACCTCCAGGGCGAGGTGGTCGATCGACATAGCCGTTGGCGCCAAGACGGCCATTGCCTCTGCTGGCGTATTACCTACCGCTTCGATCACCTTGCAAATCGGTTCAAAGGATGGGCCTGGCACTTCGCGTCCGTACTCCGAGATGCCAAGACTAGTGGTCCTTTGTTGGGTAACGCTGTAGCGTTCCCCTAAAAGCGATTTTTTTATATAGAACGTGCCTTTAGAGAGACGGGAGACATCCGCCATTTAGTGTCGCACTCCTGATCCATACAATGATCTCTGCCGCATCAGGCGAAGACCGTTTCTAGAAAGAAAGGTTACCGAAGGTCAGGCACGTAGGCAAGGGGGGGGCCCGGGGGGCCCGGGCCCCCCCCGAAATTCGTCCAGCCTTTTATGTTCCCAGGCAATTTTTTTTTCTTTTTGCCATGAAAAGACTTTCTTTCAAATAATTAGGCCTTGGGCCCCCCCCGAAAAAAAATCCTGGCTACGTGCCTGCCGAAGGTTGTTGCGACGAAGGGCATAGGAAAGTGCGGGTGGTGCAGGTATTCGGTGTGATAGTTCTTATGTTCACATCGCGCGCGTATGGTCAGTTTAGTTGACATAGCGATGGCAAAACAGGCGTATCCTACCAAGCCATTTTTCGTAAACGGCGTCTGTGTGAGATGCGAGGGAAATTATGAAATGTTTAATATTTTCATTTGTAATGGCCATGACCATTGCTGATGCTCAATGTCACCAAACGATTTCTCTTTTTTTATTGTTTAGATGTTAAAGCACGGAAAGTGGTCATTTCCCACGACCTTCGTGGGAGCGCGTTCATTTTCAGACTGTACCGGGCTTGTGTATCCAGAGCTCAACTCGTCCTCTAAGCGTAGCGTGCTAGAGCGAACATTTAAACTGCCATTCCTTCAACCGACGCCCCTCCTGACAGTATGGCTAGATCCTCCAGGGGTGTCCCTGCCCGCGCTGAAGGACCTCTCTTATCGTAGCTCACCCTCCCGAGGGAAAAGTCCCGGCGCCACTCCTGCATATCTGCCGGAGCCTCAGTAAGAGGCAAGAGCGTCTGCAAGGCCATTTTTCGTCCCTGTACTTCTGCACGTGAAAACAATGCTTGCGGCAGTTCCAATATCGAGGCTTATAGCGCGCAAAAAACACGGACAAAGAAAGGCGTGAAAGGCACAGGCGCTGTCAGATTCACGCCTTTCTTTGTCCGCGTTTTTGGTGCGCTATAAGCCTGAGTATGACATAATAATTGTTGGGGTTTAACGTCCAAAAACTAAGATATGATTATGAAAGACGCCGTAGTGGAGGGCTCCGGAAATTCCGACCACCTGGGGTTCTTTAACGTGCACATAAATGTAAGCATACGGGCCTCAAACATGTTCGCCTCCGTCGAAAATGCGGCCGCCGTGGCCGGGATTCGATCCCGCGACCTGCGGCTCAGCAGTCGAGCACCATAACCACTAGACCACCGTGGCAGGTTGAGTATGACATACCAACACGCCAAAAACGCTAAATTCTAATATACTGCTAGCATGAAAGAATAACACACTTAACACGTCGATCTGACAAAAATATTTCACTCTTTTTTTTTTATGTAGGGGGCACAGCGCCGATCGCTCTCTTATCGCGAGACCGTAATTTTGTTTACAAAACTGCGCAATAACATTCTCTATTTTCGAAATTTCCTCTCAACCGTTTTGTCACGCGTACCAAACATGCCCATCGGTTAGGGTCGACGTCCCGCGTTGCAAAAGAAGCACCGTGACAGCGACCGGATGCCTCACGAGTGGTTAAGTAACCTAACCTGCTTGCCAGGGACCGGGTTGAACGCTTGGGTGTTTTCTTTCTTTCTTTTTCTCTGTTTGATCAAAAAAGGGTTTCAGCATATGACACGTTCGCGTCATGCTAC
Organism: Rhipicephalus sanguineus; assembly: GCF_013339695.2. NCBI lineage: Eukaryota > Metazoa > Arthropoda > Arachnida > Ixodida > Ixodidae > Rhipicephalus > Rhipicephalus sanguineus. The sequence goes on from NC_051176.1 coordinate 233,903,364, forward strand.
AAACAAAGAAAAAAAAAGAATTCAGCTTTAAGCACAAACCTCGCTGTTGTGTTCCGAACGTCCGCGAATGTTTTTCGATGAGGTGGCTTTGATATCCTGTCGGTACTCGGTTCGCGCGCAGTGAGTCATCCTGATCACTGTAAATAGGAGTCGATCGGCAGCTGAGAAGAGTAAGCTTCGGGGATGCCGGTAGAGTTAGTGATTGGGCAATATCCTTCACCAGAGGAAGGGCGGCTTCCAAGTCGAGTCGAGTTTACGTGCATGGCTGCGGCTGCACACTCCAGAAACATCGCTGTCCCATTTTCCGTCGTCCCACTTTCGTTCCGGGGTATTTCCGAAAACATCGGCGCCACGTGCTTGCCGCCCACCCGCCGCGAATGAAAAACACAAATCATGTACTAAGGTCGCAATTATTTTACGTACGTGGAATATCTCAAAACACTCATTACGTACGCTGTATCTAGCTCTTCAACATCTGGTGGTCCAATCCGTGTTTCCTAGGTTTTCGAGCACTATAGCTCACTTACATGTGGGAACATGCAAAGGTCGTAAAATCATTAATTATTTTCTTCCTCAATACGTGCCGCTGGGGGTTTAGTCTCTCGTACTATGAAGCCGTATTGTCCACGGTTTATAAAAGGGACCTTTAAATCCTGCCATTTCAACGTCTGTGTGAGCGCAGCCACGTGCGCGAGCATTTCGCGAAAAATATTTTGATTACACGCGCACACGCGCGAAACCTCCTTGTGTCGGTGCCTATCGAATGCCTATGCCTCCCCGCTTTTTATTCTGAAGAAGTATAATGATATAGATATAATAATTCCTTGGGTTTTACGTGCCGACCAAGATATGATTATGAGTGATGCCGTAGTGGAGGGCTCAGGAAATTTCGACCACCTGGGGTTCCTTAACGTGCACTTGCATCTAGATGCATGGTGAATGTGTTGGCATGACAAAACTGCATTATTTGAACTGAATTTACACACATTGTTTACACGGGACAGGCTATAGTTCGTTTCGTCGGGTTGCTCGTTTCGCGTGACCCGCGTCGCTCGTGCCTCGGAACTCTTCCTCCGGGTTTCTTCGACTTTGCTCCCCGGCTGTTGTGACCTTTGCCCCGAAGAGGGCATCGCCGACCGAGAGCCGGCGAATGGTGGCTCGTCTTGCTCTGGCGTCTGGTCAGAGTATAAACACGGCGAATGCCGCGTCGTCTCATAATTTTCACCGAGTGCCTGTGCTCTTAACTGAGTCCGTCCTTGCTAGGTTCCGTCGCCATATAGTTGTCGTCGAATCTTCGTGCGCGAAGAAGGGAATCGAGGAGAGCAGATTAAAGAGGCGCGGGGCGTTGTATGCAGCGGCGTTGATGGTGGCCTCAGTGCTGCTGACAGTTCCTTTCCGGGAAAAATGTACAGCACCGCCGTTCGGGGATATCTGAAATACGCCAAACAGAGAAACGAAATCAGAATTCCATCGGGCCCGAGAGGTCCCTTACCATCCAAATTCAGCGCCAGGTTCAAAACACCGCTTTCTAAGCTGATGTTGATATCATCCATTGCCTAAAACATTTTAGTCTTAAATGATGAAATGCTAGCATTATCAGAAGCTAGGACACATTGAAAATAAGTATTAAACGCTTCTGAACTCTTCAATGGATCATTATTAACATTGCTGTCGAATTTGAAAGATGTTAAAGAAGAGCTGAGCCAGATAAAAAAAGAAAATAATTTGCGAGGCTTACATTTAAGCAGTTTAGGTAGCTGAAAGATGTTTTTTTTTTTCCACCGTGCCGTTTTTTTTCCCTCTCTTTTTCTACCCGGGTAAACAAAATACACGCTTGAGGATTTCCGGAGCGCTTAGAGCGAAGTCTATTAGCACGCCGCGATAAGTGCAGCAGTTTGCCATTTATCAAGGGAAGAGCATTGCTTCTTTTCTTCGCTTTTAATTGAACAAAGCACTATATACACGATTTTACAATGTTTCCTGCAGTGGGGATACCATGGATTAATATTATTTTCTTAAGGGCCCCTTTAATTATTATGGTTATTCTTAAGGGCCCCTTTAAAGCGTCGTGTGAGGACTGTGCGAAGTTCGGAGCTTTCGTCCATCCCTTCAGACGGCCGCTTCCTCGAGCCGCATCTACGCATCCGCGTGCGGTCACGCTTTGACCTGATGTGGAGAAGTGATTAGGATACCTCTAGGCGTTCTGTGCGAAACAAAAGCGCGTGGTATAGGAAATCGGGGCGAACTGCGGTGCGTTCGAGACTTTCTCTCCCTCCCACATGTTCTCCTCCGGCCAAATGCGGCGTCATCAGATGACCTTGAGGATGCCATGAGAGCGTCACCTCCGGATGTACGTAGTACATGCGCGTATAGAACGCGACGGTTTTCGGTTACCGGGATGTGGCGGTCTTCGCTATAAAGCGGGCACGCGCGAAGTCGCGATATGTTTTATCTCGGCCGTCACAAAGAGCGGGAGAGGTATTGTTGTATGGCTTCCGCTCCTTTATCTACGCATATGCCATTTCGGCAGGGGTAAAATTGCAAGGCGTATGCCAGAACCGACACAAGCGCATAAGCTACATTAACAAGGCGTTCGCTTGTTTCCTTTGGTATGATGAACATCGCAGGAGTGCACGCGGGCCGTTCGAATCTGCGATTTATACGCAACACGACAATGGCCGCGCTGACTTTTTCCCTTTCGCCAGGTACACTGGAATTGTCAAAGGAAACGCGTTATTAGCACATGCGTGGGACGTTAACCGACGTTAAATCGAAATGCGAGCTTTATATGGCGACACGTGCGGAGAGACTGAGAGAGAGATAGGAAAAAAATTCGGCAGACCCCACGCCTTGTGGGAATCGGTTTCATGCGAAGCAATCAGCGAGTAGTTGTCTGCGCTGCATTTTCTTGGCTTTCAGCCAAGCGTTACGAGGTAGATCGACGTGTTTTTTTTTTTTTTTTATAGCGTAGTAGTTCTGTGCATATTGTGGCCTTACCAGGCATGTCGACTACACTGGCGTTTAAAGGGTAACTTGTGGTCTGACGTAACATCAACACTCGCTTTAGAGCACAGACGTGAGCATTATCGAAACGAAGCGTACGTACATTACGGTGCGACGATGTGAATACCGTACGTAACTATCGTTAGCCTATTCCTCCGGGGTCGAGCAACGCTTCATTCAATATAGCTTGCTGAATCATAGGAATACAAATGTAATGTTTATTAGACTTCTATGAAATCAGAGCCAACACTGGAACCACAAATGACGTTAATCTGACATGACGCCTGTATCATAGGAGTGCATATGTAACGTTTATTGCTTTGTTGTAAAATTAGATAGACATCACTGCAACCACAACTGACGCTGCACCGACATTGCGCCTGCATAGGTTCCTTTTCCAGAGCAGTTTCAAGACGTGGTGTGGCTCTGTGGTAGAATACCTGACTGCCACGCAGAATGCTTGGGTTCGATTCCTGCTGCGATCCACATTTTTATTCTTCGCATTCGTCGGGTCAGCTGCCGATGTCGGTTTTCCTTAACGCTCTCGCATTTAAATTACTAATGTCTGTTCTCGCCGTTGCTGGGACGATATGAACTGTCAGTCACCTGTGGCGCATACCCGCGTACCAAGGCCCGTGGTATACGGGTATGTGCCACACGTGTCTGGAGAAAAGGGTTTGACGACGTACGCGAGAGGATTTTCACGCTATTCATGTCAAGACCAGACAGACATATTCTTCAAACCCTCTTACCCTCCCATGCCAATTTTGGTGTACATCAGGCTAAGGCGGCGATCACGAGAGCACCCAGATGTAGGCGGCTAGATAGTCAGATACACAGAAACGCTCGAAGTGCCTTGGGTTCGCTAAGAAATGCCTCGCATTAAAAAAAAAAATATATATATATATATATATATATATATATATATATATATATACACATACAATTGGGATCACTGTAAGAACTACTGCACACAGAAGATGACGAAATATTCAGAAGGCCTATGCGTCTCCCGTAACCGCTTCTATCGAACACGACAAGCCCTCTCGACCGACACCTCGGACATGGTGCCACTTTTCTGCGGCGCTACCATTGAGTTCAGCTTCAAAGTTTTGTGGATGTCTATGCCGCGCTGCTCTTCGTGTTCGAGAACAACGCAGTCCGAAGCTTGCAGTCTTCGACCACCGACTAAGTAACATTTACAACAACGTAATATAGAAATCACGATATTTGTAGGTCCTGTTTCGAGTTGCAAATGCATGAGGCATGTCGTGCTCGTCCACTCTGAATGCACGCATCTACTTTAATGCAATTCGCGCCCACATCATCACACACCATCTGCGCATAATTTTGTGTACTTTTAATGCGTATTTGAACTTAGACACCGGTTTGGCTATAGATGAAATACAGCTGAACTTTTTTTCCGCTTCGTTGTACTTATGAAATACATATATCTTTTTTTTTTTCGTTATCAACAATGCGTATACACGCATATTTATTCATAAGTGCGAACGTTTTTAAGGTGTAAAGAGTTCATTAATCTACATGACCGTACAACGCCAAACATGCCGACACAATGCTTAGCAGATTCCAGGTACTCGTTCTTACACGTACGGTCAGGTTACATAAATAAGCTAAATGGAGGGGTAATTATGCTTGCTCGACCAGGCAACTCCAGCAGATGAACGACCGCAAACGAGTCCCAACGACTGGCAGGGGTGAGGTTCGGTTAACGCGGTCTGCGCACACCAGACGTTGGCAAACGTCGCGTTGCGCGGTATCTGGCTGCTGCGTAGCGGACCCCTTTCCCCGGTGGCTGGCGATGCGCGCACGGGCAGCCGCGCCAGCAGTGAACGTGGGTCTTCGGCAAGTGTGCGGCCGAATTCCGCCATTCGGCGTCGCATCTCAAGGCCAGGAAGCGCGAGTGAGCGCAGCCGTCTTTCAATCTTTGTGTCGCTTTGTCTCAGCTCAGCACGTGCGCAGTGGGCCGTCGAGCCAATAGGCGCCCACAGCGCACGTGATCGTCGCCGGGAAAAGCACCCGTACACGTCATTATGACGTCTCGCGGCGCGCGCGACCTTGGGCCCAGAACGCGAGCGCGCGCTGCGACGCCATTTTGTTTCTTTTTCCACTGCCCCCACCGAGCGAGCGCCAGCAACCGCGGCAGCATGTCGAGCCTAGTAGACGGTGGGGCTGCGCACACTGGCCGCCCAAGGGCGCCATTCCTCGTCCCATTGCTGCCAAGTTCAGGTCCCGACGAGCCCCGCGCGTCAACAGCTGACGTTCGCGCGCCACTTTATGTCCCCCTGGCCGAGAATTACGGCCGCGACTGCTTCCATGTTGCGGGCTCGCTGGCAACGATCGGACGCGCCGTCCTGGCTCCGTTGCCCACATTCTCGACACCGAGAAATAGTCGCGTATATGTCGCGCAAAAAGGGCCCACACGGTCTACTACGCGTTATACGGAGAGCTGCTTGATGAATGGACGCATCGACAATCAGCTGCGTTGCGTCAGTCGCAAAATACATGATAGCGTTGCTCGACGATAGCACCAAGAGCTGTGCGCCTTCGATGGCCCATTATCACCACGCTGAGCACAACACTTTGGAGCGATTATCGGCTGTTATGGCACCGGATCGCACTTAGGCAGTGACTTGTCGCGCTGCTCAATTCCAGCGCACGAGGGGCATATATGTTTTTTAAGGAAGCCGCGACTACTGTATTTTTCACCAGCTATGCCATATTCATCCGAGTTAGCGACAACAGTTATACCACTGAGTGTTCTATTTTAAGTCGAAGCGGACTTGAAACGGTGGTAAGCGGCATATATATTCACACTGACCTCGAATGACGTCCAAACGGCTTCTGAGAGAATTAACGGAAACATGCGAACTCTTAAGTTATAGCGAATGATTTAATTCTTAGTCACGTTTATTCATCATCATAAGCCTATTCTATGACCACTACAGGACGAAGGCCTCTTCCTGTGATCACCTATTTTCACTATGTTGTGCGTGCTGATATTATTTTATTCCTGCGAACGTCTTGAAATCAAGAAGTTCGTAAGAAGTCGATTTTTTAGAGAGAGAGTACGTAAACGCTACTCTTTATGTGCGCTTTCCACTCGAAACAAAAATTAGCCTTCATTGACATGACACTGAACTCAACAAGAAATGCAGAAATTTCAGGAACATGTGAGATATCGACAACGGACGCTCTCTGTCTCTGACAGGCTTGCATTTGGACATCGTAGGCTGCCGTATTCGAGTCCGCTATATACTCAGGAATTGACAGTTGATGCCAGATGCTTTTCTTTTCTTTTTTCCCGGGAGTATGCGGCACTACTCTTGTCCTTGGGTGCGCATTTGTGCTTACACAACACACACAAACACGCAGTACCTGGGATCAACGGCAGTCTGGACAGAGGGTGTCACCCAGTTTAATCTAAAAGCTGGAGCTTTCTTGAAGGTGTAAGCTAAACCCATAACGCATCGCTAATGAACTGATTAAACAGGCAGTGCCATATGACACTTTGAGTCCTGCTGACGTCTTAGAAAACTCGATATAGTAGTCTGCGCTGCATTTCTGTCATCGCCGTGTGTTCTCCCATGTGTTTTGCGGCAAAGGAAGTCACTCAGATTAGACCTTCAGAAACATACGCCTCGTCAGGAGCTGTTGGCGCCGCAACACAGCCGGAGTCAGCACCTGCTTCACAGTGAAGCTTACATGCTGCCCAACATGAGTGTGTGGGGAAGCCGACTCACACAGATCGGCACCGGCGCAATATTGTGGTGTGCCGCGCTTGTACTTTAATAATAATAATAATAATAATAATAATAATAATAATAATAATAATAATAATAATAATAATAATAATAATAATAATAATAATAATAATTATTATTATTATTATTATTATTATTATTATTATTATTATTATTATTATTATTATTATTATTGTTGTTGTTGTTGTTGTTGTTGTTGTTGTTGTTTGTTGTTGTTGTAGTAGTAGCAGTAGAAGTATTAAGTGCGAAAAATTTCCTGGCGAGAGCAGGGCACTTAGGCCATTTCCATCTATCTATCTATACATACATACGACCTACCCGCCACTGTGGTCTAGTGGTTATGGTGCTCGAGCGCTGACCGGAAGGTCGCGGGATCGAATCTCGTCGGCGGCGGCCGCATTTCTATCGAGCCGAAATGCAGTGGCCTGTGGCCTGTGTTTCCGTTACGACACCGAACGAGAGATTCTTAAGAGTATACGTTGTTGGGCTAGTTGGTTCATAATCTTCAAAATTGGCTAGCGCGAAAATCGACAAGGACTAAGAAGGAACGCTGAGAACTAATGGAGGCTTATCATATTAAAAAGAAAGACCGTGAATGTATCAGTGACACTTCTGTTCTGCGCAGTAAGGAAAGACTGTTCTTAGACACTTGGTTATAATGCGAATATGTTTTGGTATCCCGGTCCTGATTAGCATATGTCGACTGTCATGTGCATTGCGCCTGCGCGCGCCACTCGGCTGTGTATATATGTAGGAAGACGTTTCTGAATAAAGTTTAGTTGCGAGTAGCGCCTGTCCTGTACATCAGTGTTCCTTCTTAGTCCTTGTCGATTTTCGCGCTAGCCAATTTTGAAGAGAGATTCTTAAGGCAGAACTTAATTTGCAACGCGGCTCGAGCTTGGAACTGCGGCACCTTCTCGGCCCGTGGCAAGACAGCGGCTGCGCGATGCGCAACACCAAAGCGCTGTTGGTGTTCTTGAGGAACACATGGACTAAACCAAAGTCTGTGAATGACTCTTTTGTGTATGTGACTTTACGTACCGTATGTGTGTGTATGTAATTCATTGTATATACCACAGTCATCACCCGACACCCGGAGTAGCAAGCCAGGCGACAAACCAGGCTAACATCTCCGGGATTTTCATTAAAGATTATTATCTCTCTCTCTCTTTACATGCACATTAAAGAACACCAGATGGCAAAAATTTCGGAAGCACTCCACTACGGCGGCCCTCATAATCATATCGTGGTTTTGGGACGTAAAACCCCGACAATTATTTTTACAAGGCTAACCGGATCCACTTTATGTAGCGGTCACTTGTTTGCGTTGCTGAAGAAGCACAGTTTGAACAACATGTCGCAAGCTTCAACTACAAGCTACCGCGGTTCCAAGCGTCGCTAGGGCAAAAAAAAAAAAAAAAAAACTTTATATCCTCTAGGAAGATGGCGATGGAAGCCATAGATACGCTGTGGGACAAGGGCGCATGTTTGCTGCCGAAAGACTTTAATCGTCGCCTCATTCGGTTACAAACGGCGACATTTCCATACGAATAGCACAAAAGGCTGCATGCGCTCACTCATAGAAGTACAATCTTCTTTATGTGTTCATTCGAACTTAGCTGACCATTTTCATTTTTCCAGTAAATTTTAGTTAGTCATAGCAAAAACAAATGACAGCAAAGAGTACACTCGCAGGTCGGTGGTGACACGGAAATGCGGACGCATTTGTTCACGTCGGTTTAATCCTTAGGTAATAGTTTTAACGAACGAAACGACAAGGTAGTGAAGCCACTGGAAACTGAAAAGCAATGGCTGTAGCTCGGAGACCTACATAAGGGATCAAAATGAGCAAGAAGTTGAATTCACAGGGCCTAATTAACGAGAGTATACGGTATTTATACTCAGTTTACAACCTTGAAGCGGCCCGAGGTACTAAATCATTGACGAAGCGGGTAGCCGCCAGACAGGTGCCTGTATGACTAAAAAAAATAACTGACGTTCAGCGGTATGTGCGCCCTAATGACCTCGTGCGAGTCGACAGTGCGCAAACGTATGCGGCACACAGCTGCGCAACGTTGTCACGGGCGAGGTACGTCATATATATTTTTTTATTTTTTTAAACATTTGGCAGTTTATACAGCTCGTAATACTAGCGTTGCGGTCGCAGGTGGATACTTTCATATCAGCTGTTTGAAATCGTCCGAAGTAACAAAAGGAACCAGGAATCAACCACGTACAGCAGCAGCTTGTGCGTGAGGCTCACGTTTATAAAAGAAAGCTGCTTGGGAATTCCGCTTTGCACTTTTATATCCGCATAAGCTTATCTGATTTTCTTGTAGCTATGCAATATCGCTCGCAGAATCGTAAGTAACGACCGTTGTGTTTTCATAACCGATTTAATTAACGTGACGTTCATAATAGAGGTGCTTAAAAGAAATCGATTAAAAGGAGGATACCATGTGAGTAAACTGGAAAATAGAGAGGTCGAAGACTCGCTGTAGTTATAGATGGTGATGACTGAAGGCAAGTAAAATGAAGCATGTAAAAAGCAGGTATTGAAAAAAAAAGGAAAGAAAAAGGTGAATTTCGAAGAAGAAAGGAGGAGTGAAAGGAGGAAAATACAGAAAGGTTAGCCAGTGCATAGACCGCCTGGCTACCCTGTCCAGGTGAAAGACGGTGAAGGGGATAAAAGTTGCTGGATGGAGATACGAGCGACCAAAAAAAAAAAAAGAAACATCTGTTACTATGTGCACTTGTACTCCCGAAGAGCAACTCAACAGCGCGTTCAACGCACTCCACGCTGCGGACAGTCTCGACCAGTGTTCGAGGATTCTTTGTGCTGACAAAAAGCGATTGTCCAGTCTTTGTAAAGCGCATGAAAGTTATTTTCTGGACGCATTGAAAAGAAGACATTCACGTAAGAGATGTGCAATCACCTTCTTGCAGCCGCAATTGTCATATGTAGGGTTATTGACCAATCCGATCTGAAATGAGTAAGCGTTTGTGAAGGACACGTCCAGCTGCACGCAGCACAGAAACATTTCTTCAGGTCGTGCTGTGACTAGCGGAAGACAGAGTTGTCGATGCGGATCTGAGCTACGGAGACTAGAGTTCGTAGATTCAATGCACTTTCGCTGCGGCTGTGCAAGCTCACGTGCTAGCGAGCAAAACCTATGCGTATATAGATGCTAAACTGACTCGGTCACGGATATACTGTGGAGTGTGTTTTGTCGATCGCAGTCTAATGAGCCACTAATTGCTCATTAGGTCCACTGTGAAACGGGGACGTAAGACACGAGAGCTGCCGTGTATGAAGTCGGATAAGTTGGAGTATGTCTGTAACGGTTCTCGAATTAGGACTGGCCGGCTGCTGTGGAGTCAGAGAAGATGGACCATGTCGGTAATTGTTCTTGAATTACGAACTGCGGTACAGCACGGAGGGCGGCAAGTTCTGCAGCCATTAATGGAGTCAAATAAGGTGTCTTAAATTTGACGGTGGTACAGCGGTATGATGTGTCACAGTCCTGTGCTTGTGCCAAAAATGTCCTTGAAGCAGCCGTATAAAAGGCATGCACGGCCTCCTAAATTTCGAGCATGTGTGCCAAGACTTCTCCAAGACTTTGAGGATGTATTCATGAGCTACATACACTCTAAGCCGCAAAGGTGCGAAATGGGAGTAAGTGCTGCATTTCGTCCCCGCAACCGGTAGTTCGTCCCCGCAGGGATTAACTGCAAGACGAGGGTGCCGTGTGCAAAGTGAGGGAGGAACTGTTCGACCACAGGGAGCAACGTTTACTCCCATGGAACTTTCCGGCGCAGTGGCGACCTCGAACGAATGGTCAGCATGCGCGTATTCAAAGAGTCCGCTAAAGAAATGAACTGTTAACAGTTTATTTAAGAGTAAAAGGTCTTGTCAACTACGGCAACGGCGGCAGAAGTAAAGTAATATCGTTCATATGGCATAATAATAAACAAATGTGAAAAAGCTTTCACACGCACACAAAAAAAAATGTGCTCGCGCCCAAGCTGTATCAATGCGCGGCGTGGTGTTCTCGTCGTATGCACCGCAAGCTAGGACTCGGTGGTTTTGCGGTGTGTTGTGGATGTGTTCTCGTTTCGTGGTTGCGATTGCTGTCACTTGTGGTGCACTGAATCATCTTCGCGTTGTGGTAAACGTGATCTGCTACTGGAATGAAGTGCTACCCTATCGAAATGCTACGCGCGGACTGGGACATCGCCTGAGAGGTGAGTGTAAACAAGGCTGCCATCACTCCGCGTGATTTTCCTTGCGTGCAGTTGATATGTAACGATCACCGCTTGTTTAACATTCACGTTCAGCGCGAACAAAACACGCATGATTGATGAGCTCGCGCGATACAGCGTCGCGAGTGCGCCCCGCCTGCTATAGAATTACAAGCATGATGGTTGGGCCATCGAAACATGGTAACCTCGGTGAAGGCTCAACATTAGCTGTAGCAAGTACAGCTGTTCAAAAATAGTTTTGTTTTCAGTGCTGCCTAAATAAGCGTTGTTTATCAGAAATATTCGCGACTTTTTAAAAGAAAATTCACGTAAACTCCGCACAATATCTTCTATAGCAATGTAAACAAGTCATTTGGGAAGATTGGCTGTTAAAATAGTATGTCTAGCTAAAGGCTTAGCACCGCTAACACGGGCAGTCGGCGACGGCATCGGCGATTTCGCTCGTTTGTAGCGATTCTAGGAATCATTTATTTTTATATCTCTCAAATGAAGAGCAAGCTTCATTGATAAATATAGTGGGCCCACTAGCGTATCGCTGTGAAAGCGTGAAACGTTAAACTCGAGGACGGATTTTTCGAACTTCATAACACATTCTGAACTGTTCCATTGCACTATATGACAGGTTTTGTGAAAGAGCAGTTTTCGTCTAGTTTTTACGCATGCAGCATTTCTAACAGACGCCTTGTGACGTAACTGCAAGTGCACGAACAGTTCTGCCGGAAATATTAATGCTTCTGCAATTACTTTTTCAGGAAATCGATGAATGAGAGCGTTGCGCCTCCTGAGAAACGTCTTCAACATCTTGCTGCTACGAACACGCTCTCAGCAGCTGTCGGTGGTGCTGTTGGACTTCCTGACATCGGCTGGACAGCATCCATTCGGATAAAACATTGCACTTTTCATTGTCTCTTCTATAATGCAGAGAAGCCATCCTATCTTCTGCATTCAACAAAGTTGTTCAATTTATGTGTACACACGATGCTGCAAAATTGACACGAGTCGTTGAATAAACTTGGTTGTTTCTTTAGATGTTTTCGTTTTTTTGTCATTAAACAGACATTTTCACTGAACGATATAACCAACCGTTTTCTGCACAGTGAGAAGCGAGCAAACTTGGCAAGTCGACGGGAGCACACATGAGACCGTTTATATATACATACATTCATCAAGCGCCTAAATTCGCTCGAAACACGCGCGCAGAAAAACCAATCCAAGGCATTTTACAATTTCATGAACGGGATCACCGAATGGTTGCTTGCGAAACACTGAAGGCTGAAGTCTAATATAAGGAATCTTGCTACTTTGACTAACATGGCAGAACGCGCAGCTTCCAGACGGTGCCTGTACATATATAGCCCCGTTAATATTCACTCTGCTGCGTACTGCAGGGCATGTGGTATAGTGGTTAGCGTATGCGACTGCTGATTCAATGGTCACGAGTTCGAATCCTGTGTGTTTGTTGTGAATTTTCTGTAGTTTACTTCTGAATTTATTTCTGTATATTAATTGTGTATGTCGTCAAATGCGTGTATCAACCTCCAAATTCTCGGTAATTCAATCAGAAACTGTAATAAATTGGTTTTTTTTATCCAGAAGGAGCAACTGTTAGTCCCATCAGGGGTAACAGTTCGTCCCTACGCAGCTACCATGCAATAAATCAGTTACTCCCTAAAGGGGTAACTTTTACACCCCGACATTTCGTCCCTCAAAACAACTGAGGACTAACAGTTCGTCCCCTGGCAGTTACTCCCTAAAGGACGAATCGTTCATCCTTTAGGGAGTAATGGTTGTGGCAGTGCAGTTACCCCCCAAAAGGACGAACCACAGACCCTTTTTCGTCCTTTGCGGCTTAGAGTGTAGTTGTATCCGCTTTTCACGTCAAAGAACATCGCCGCGCATAATCCTTTGCTTATGTTTTACAGAAGAAACAAGATCAAAACCTTTACATATAGAGGACTGTCCGTACCAAAAGCCGGCCATAATGCCAGGGCAAATCTCATAGCCCTGCTACTGTAGGCGAGTTATAAATATCCTCTCCATCCCCTTACCAAAGCAAATGGCCAGTGCGATGGAGCGACAATATGCCAGTTTTACTTATCTATGATTTAGACTCACATTACATCAAATATGTACGAGCACTTTATGTCGCTTCAGGGCTATACGAATGATGATTGGTGTATCCTTAAGTACGGTATCCACTTCTTTGATAGCCCGGCAGGCCGGACAGTATTAACGAATGAAATGAATAAAGTGAAGCCCGGAGAAGATTTACCTGGTTTGAGCAGTGAGTTAAGAAGTGGTGCCGCCATCGGAATACCAAAGCGCCTTTGAATTCTATTGAAGGACGACAGAGAAGGAGTCGTGGTTCTTCTCCAGACTTAGCAGCCTCTGATTCAAGGCATCCGCGAGCACCACGAGGCGCTGGGGTGTTCATGCTAGTTGGGGAAAGTGAGCCGCACGCTATGGCTGCGGTGGTGGGCTTATCGTTGGCCGCATCGGTCACGCATCAGATGGGCCAATTAAGTTCGCGTCCTTGTTATGCTCCTCGCTGACGATATTGTTGCACTCTAACAAAAAGTACAGTATTTGGGGCGTCTTTCTGCCACACAACAATAATCGTCATCTGGCTTGCTCGCGTTTCCTTTTTGAAAACCCGGCTCTCGGCACTTTCCTATCAAGAATGCTATGTCACGTTGGTAACGCGCGCGCCGTTAATGACCGGGAAGTGCCGTTACCGTGGTGATGACGCGAAAAGTACGCGAGGTGGATGACGATTATTGTTGTGTGGCAGAAATACTCCCCCAAATACTCCATTTTTTCTTAGAGTGTAGGAGTTTGAGACAGGACAATGAGCGGAAGAGTCGTGTCCCTGTCAGCGGCATCGGATTCCCTAGAAGACCCCACGCAAAGGGAATGCGGACATCGTTATTTGTGTTATGCGTTGCAAGCACCACTACTGTAGGACATGGTGTATCGTGAGCATACGGCCGAATGTGCGCAAATAGCAACATACGCATCCTTAAAGCAGTCCCGACATTGAAGTGGTTCCGTGTCGATAGCGTCGAAAGTACACGTCGAAGGTGCGTCGTAGGTGACCGACTTCGATATGCGATGGTAAGTTGTCCCCTTTGATAACAAGTTTGGGGCATTTCAAACTGCCAAACCAGTGTTGCTCATGTAAATGTCGACGTCACGCATAACGCCTGCCATGGGGCCATCACCGTTTGATATGTGGGATCGCAGATTAGAGTATTAAAAAACCGTGACGTTGCGCAAGATATCCAGCTCCCTGCGGTGCGTGAGACTACAGTGGTGACATTCTGTTGTCCATTGATATCTGATTTCGCCTGGAAGGAAGGCCTCAAGTGAAACAGAGCTAGCTTGGCGCTTGGCGTTTGAGCCGGTTTAGATTGTGAACAGCATTGACAGACACATGCGCGTCATCAAAGTTGCCTTACTTGTTGCAAGCGGAGGCCATGTGTTGTAATTGTCACTTATGTTGATCGCTGTCCACTAGCCACGTGCGATCCGGCGTGCCGAGGGCATAGGTGCGTGTTTACTGCATTTCGGGTCGGCTAAGGCAAGCGAGTGACGGTGACGAGGTTCTTAATTGTGTTGGAACTGTGCTTGTGGTGCACTATATCGCGAGGTGGGTAACACTATGTCCAGTACCGTCCATTCTTGCAACATGGAAGAAGCCGGCAGCCACCACCTGTAAATAGAGAGAAGATATCTCCTGTTTGTTTTTTTAAAGACTAGAGGAAAATCTGATAGGTTAGCATCAATGGTGGAAGGCAAACGACTTCTACGGTCATTTGAAATACTTGTTCGTTGTATTAAATTCTCTTCACAATCAAAGCCAAAGTCATTTCATCTTCAAGGTTTGGGTGTGAGCTAAGGTTTCGGTTTATTTCCACGAGCGTATTGACGGCTTGCGACCACAGCCACGACTGTGTATATTTAGCCTGAAACGTTCCATATTCAAGGTGTTCGTTGGGCCTTATGTCGAAGAGAAGACTCGTAGATTTCTGTATACTGAAGCATCTTGTGCAAGTGTTGAAGGCGCTGCCTAATAGGGCAAATTTTTGTGATGAATTGATCCAATATTTCTCTTTGACTGTTTATGACGGGGAGAGAGAATAAGGTAAATGCAGTAGGTTAACCAGATCGCAATATCCAGTATGCCAACCTGCGCTGGGGGAGGGTTAAAGGAAGGATAAAAGATAAAGGAAAAGAAGAAGATAGTACAAAGCAATGAGTGCGCCCAAACACATGCACGAAATAAAAACACACCCCTGACAGTCACCCCTTTAGACCCTAAAGCTGAGGAGAGCTCAGGCGAAAGCCAATGCTCTCACGAGACACGCGTTTATTTACTGAATTTTTCGTACCATTCGTGTTCACGCCGCCGACGCCGGACGTCGGATTTTTGCACTCATGAGCCATAAAAGTTTCTCGCCTTAAAGCACGCACTGTGTGTATTCGTTCCTCCACGTTTTTGTCTGAGGTCAGAGCTTGATCTTCTGTACAGGCCCGTAACTAGGGGGGGGTTGAGGGGGTTCTGACCCCCCCCCGAAATTTTTTTGATGCTTTAACTTTTCGGGTGATACTAAAATATTTACACGCCTTCACAGCGACCCCCAGCTGCCAAAGTTACACTGCAACTTTCCTGGCATTGCTTCCCTCTTCTTCCTTTCTTCAAACCTACCAGAACACCTCAGCGCTCCCTCCCCCGCACGCGCACCTGCCCTATTTGTACAGCTTTGCACTTCGCCCTCGCGTTCCTTCGAGTCTTTTCTTTTTCGTCTTTCACCCCGTAGCAGCTCCTTTATTGATTCCAGATGCTTTCCTTGTGCATTGCCGCTGGAGAAGTTATCCGTCTGTGCGGACCGCACGTGTCGGCTTTGGGTTTCTACGAAAAGCGCGTCTCCTTCTGTGAAAGTAAACAGTTCGACAGCAACGGCAACACCAACACGACGTGCGCAAATTTGCCAGGGAACGAAACCCCTAAGCGGAAAAACTCAGCGGCGCATTCCGAGGACGCAGGCTGCAGGGTAAACTTTTCTCAAACTGTAGTCTGCGCCACCGAAACGAATCATCGAAGATGACATGTACTGAAAGACTGGCATATCCGAGCAACTTCGAACAACCTTAACCACACGCAAGGAAATCTACCTCTTCTGTACACACAAGGTATATGCGCCTCCCTACAAAGCACACAAAGCGAGGATACAGCCGGCACACAATCCGGCACCAGCGGTCAACTTTCACAGGAGAGAAAAAACGCCGCCAAGCTGGGCTGCGCGCGGGAGTACAGAGGCTGACGTCACAGCCTACAAAGTGCATTTTTGGGGGGTCACGGCTATTTAATTAGCGCAGCCCAGAGAGAATTATGCAGGCGCCCAGGGAGCCGTCTGTGAAAAGGTGACTTTTTCACAGGAACGGAGCAACACCTGCTTTCTGGACTGTACCACGGGAGTGCAAATGTCTCGGCAGGGCATTCTTGGGGGGTTCACGTATATTAAGGGGAGTATGGAGTGCCCATGGAGTCTTCTGTGAAAATGTCTTTAAGTAGCGTTAATCCAGTTGCTGCAGCGGGAGTACAATAATGGTCCTGCATGCACACCAGCTGTAGCGGCGTTCAGAAAACACATGCGCCACGCGGGAGCCGGCGCGTTCATCACACTTCTACATTCTAGCCACTGTAAAGTGGATAAGAGAGGAAGAAAACATCGCCCGCCGTTCACGCCAGGCAGTCGAAGCAGTCGCAAACGTCTTTTTGGAGCCACTGGCCACTTCTGTGTGCGTGCACAGGATTGCGGCAGCAAAATGAAAAGACACTCTGCAACAACGAAGCAAAGGAGTCTTGCGTCTTACTTCAAGAAAGTTCGAACCGATGAAGCGGACGGAGAAGAACCGCCTCCTTCGAAGGATAAAACTTCGCCCTCCTCAGCACTGGTGGAAAGCCAAGCGCGTCGGAACTTCTGTAGCGACTCAGGAGAATGCACCGGTTTATGTGAATCACCTGAGAACGAACACAAGCAGGACACCCATGCGCCGCCGGAAAATGATGGTGGCCGCAGTGCAACTCCAAGTGACCTTTGTTCTACAGTCAACGCTGGGCAAAGTGACGCCTTTACCACTGGGCAATGCCCAAGGAAGGTGAGTGGCATGGCACCTACACATTCTGGTTCGCCTCCCCTCTGTGCGACGAGTGCGAATATTTTGGACTTGGGACTGTTTGTCTCGAAAAGCAATAATGCAAATGATCCAGAGACGACGGAGAAGCTGCTGCTCAATCCGTGGACCCCTCCGGCTAACTATGATTATCCAGCCACAGGGAAAAGGAATCTGAAGTTCCAACCTCACTGGGTAGATCGTTACCCATGGCTTGTTTATTCAGAGAAGCTTCAAGGAGCATTATGCAAATATTGCGTAGTCTTCGCAAGCGAGTGTGCAGGAAAAGGGGAGCACCAGCGCTTGGGCTGTTTTGTAACTAAGGAGTTCACCAATTACAAGAAAGCCATGGACGCCTTTAAGAGCCACGCATCCAGCAGTTATCACGCCATGTCAACAACGCTATCGGAGAACTTTTAGCAGTCCGGTCCCGCTCACAGCATGACATCTTAACACAACTTGACCACGGTCTTAAAAAGCAGGCGGAAGAAAACCGCAAGAACTTGCTGCCAATAATAGAAACAATCCTTTTCTGTGGCAGGCAAGAAGTACCGCTTCGCGGCACAGACGACTCTGGTCCGATAAATATGTCTGAAGTGCTGCCATTGAAAAATGATGGAAATTTCCGCGCACTGCTTAGGATGAGAGCAAAATGTGGAGATGCCGCCTTGAGAGCTCACATGGAAACATCTCCGGCGAATGCGCTGTACACGAGCCCAAAAATTCAAAATGAGTTGATCACCCTCTGTGGTAAAATCATACAAAGAAAGATAGTTGAAAACGTCAACTCAGGTTCGTGTTTTTCAGTTCTAGCTGACGAGGCCACTGATATATCTCGCACCGCCCACATTTCCCTATGTGTAAGGTACGTTGGACACGACACGTCGGGAGTGCCCATACTTAAAGAAGATTTTGTAGATTTCGTTCCCGTGTACGATCTCACTGGCAAGGCGCTGGCGAGCACAATCCTGAACAGCCTTAGAGGTCATGGCTTTGACCTGAACCTACTTTGCGGGCAAGGATACGACGGCGCGGCATCAATGAGCGGCCACCTTAACGGTGTTCAAGCCTTCATTCGTCAAACAGCGCCCAAAGCGTTGTACGTGCATTGTAGCGCCCACTCGTTGAACCTTGCTCTGCTTCACGCATGCAAACTCCCCAGCATCCGCAACTGTTTGGGAACTGTATCCTCAACCTGTACGTTTGTGAGAGCTTCGCCACAGAGGACGAACCAACTGCGAGACAAAGTAGAAGATTTAACACAAGAAAAAAGAAAATCAGTTCTCTCCTTTTGCCAAACAAGGTGGGTAGAGAGTCACGATGCACTTCAGCGTTTCCTTGAACTGTACGTGCCTATTGTACAATTCCTCGAATATTTGGAAGAAGAGGCCGCGTCATCTGATACTTCATCAAAAGCTTCTCAACTGCTCAATGCCATTACGAAGCCCGAGTTTGTCGTTTCGCTTCAGATCTGTAGCGACCTCTTCTCTTTGACACTGCCACTTTGCAAGTTTCTTCAAAAAATTGACTGTGACTTGGCTCAAGCGTGCGATCACGTAAAGAATGTTATAGACGTTCTTTCCACAAAAAGGGCTAGTGCGGAAACGGAATTTAATAAGATTTTTCTGAAGTCGCTCTCTTTGCTGAAGATCACAAATGTTGAGATGGCCCTACCACGCATCACTGGAAGGCAGATGCAAAGAAGCAACGTACCTTCTGCTACTCCCGAAGAGTACTACCGGAGGAATGTGTATTTGCCTTTGCTGGCTGACTTCGAAAATCAATTAAGAGACCGGTTCGATGCCCATAAGAAGGTCGTGGTTGGCCTTAACATGCTGCTGCCGAAATTCTGCGCATCGGCTAGCCTTTCTGATATTGATGATGCAGTGCAGTTTTACCTTGGCGACATTCCTTCCGCTAATGTCATCGAAGCAGAGTTCACACTGTGGGTGAACAAATGCTGCCAGATCGAAGAAAAGAATCGCCCAGCTTGTGCTTTACAGGCCTTAGAGATGTGCAACCGCGACTTTTTTCCGAACATCCACAGCCTACTTTCTATCCTGGCGACTTTACCCGTGTCGACGTCGACCCCGGAACGGACTTTTTCCACACTGAGAAGGCTGAAGAGCTACCTTCGAAATCATATGAACAACGACAGATTGACCGGACTAGCACTGCTCAGCATCCATCGAGAACTTCAAGTGACCCAGAACAAGTCCTCACAGAATTTTGCAAGTTGCCGAGAAGGAAAAACTTCCTCGTTTAAACTTCCCTCTATGTTTCAAGAGTCGATTAAAAGCTAAACCCAGCTAGCCCAAGCTTCAACCCTTCTATTCTTTCGCAATTACGAGGAAACTATCCAGCAAGCAGAATGTGCGAACGGTAACAAGAAGATCGGAATGTCGGGCGACTTGTTTGTTTGCTTGCATACATACTGTCACGGACTGCCATTTTTGCGACCCGGCGTAACGGGCAAATTAACGGGCGCCGCACTCCCCCGCTGACCGGTGGAACCGTTCGCTCATGAAAAGACTGGTCTTTAGTGCAGGGAAGTACTGAATGGGGTGTTCTTCTTCAAACGTTAGTCGCCGATGTTGATCCTTTGTACCTACGGCGGCGTCGGCAGGGTCGTCAAAGGCCGCGATGCACCCCGAACCAGCTGTAGACTGCAAGACGCACCGGCTGAAACCAAGGAAACTGACCATTCCCACGGGCAAAACTGCTTGTGGACAAGCCGTATGAGAGAACCCCAACAGGTTGTCACTCTCGCTCAGTTGAGGACCCTCTCCTAATTAAAAAGGGACGCGGTCAATATATTTTTAGGGTGGAGTTTCTAACAATGAAACGTGCATGATTGGACCCATGTAGAGGTCTCTTTTCCCCCAGGACGAGAATGAGGGGACACGGAGGTCGATTTAAGCGCAGGATTTCGCCTTGCTAAGCAGTCTAGTTGCTGACCAACATGGTGTAGAAGGAGATCAAGAAGTATCCCTTAAGTGGTTGTGGCTCCGTATCGGCTGGCCACCTAAACTTAGCCAATCGTCTAGTTGTGACGCGAAATTAACGTCTGTAACGTAGGCATCGGTACTTGAATCTCGAGTAAGTTCAACCTGCCCGAGATCGGCTTCAAGCACTAGCCTACCGGAAACACCAGCGCTGCAACACCGCCGACATCGCAGTTGTGCCAGAACTCTCTCTGACTTCTTGCATCCGATCGTCGTGGACTCAACGCTGCCGGTCATCACAGGTATCCCTTCACCTGTTTATACCTTCGGACTTTCTCATCTGTAGTTTTATTGTTGGTTAGTTTTGTGCAGTTTGTAATACTTCTCTCTTGTAAGCTGATTTATTGATTTTATATGTATTTTGTTAGTTGGTATTAAGTGTTGTACTAGATTCCTCGTGCTGCAATATCACTAGAGTTTTGTTTTTCCCCACACACGTCTCTGATCTCTTCACTGTCTCTGCTTACGTACGGAACGACCTAACCTGCTGCCATTCCCGTCGCCGACTTCGCGCTGGCGACGCTAGAGTGGGAGCTTGTAACACATACATACCGTTTTTGTACCGTGGTTACATTGTGTTACTTCATCAGGAGCCGTTGGTCGCGGTGTCCCCGGCTTTGGTGGTGCTATTGTCCAAACTTATTTCTTGCTTTAACCAGAATTTGAGGTTGACATACCAATTTCTTTATTTGGGTACAAATAATTGAAAAGTACCATCGAATTATTACAAGTAAGCGATGTACTTGATTTATTCACAAAAATAAGCCAGTATAAATCTTAAAAAATGGCAGCCGTTCTACACGCAAACCCCCCCCGAAAAAAATTCCTGGGTACGGCCCTGCTTCTGTACTGCGCGAAATGACAGAAATTCGTGCAGCGTTCTCTACCCTAGGGAACTGGTTGTGTAATTTTGCAGGGGCTATGAATGCCGCGTGTCTCGCTTTAAAGCGGAAACGTCCACCCGGACTGCATCGATATTGGTGCATACTTGCGGCCTTGATCATGGTGCACATTTTCGATTATTTGTGCTCTTTTAGAATAACGCCAACATCGTCATCATTATTCATTGTGACTTCCCAGTAATGCACCGCCTAGTGAATGTGCGCAACACTTTTTTTTCTAGTATGCTTCTATAATTCAAAGTGGTGTGAAGTCAAACAAGAATTGTTGTTGGAGCCAATGTTTCGGCTAGGGCGCTTGTCTTCATCAGAGCAGAAACTGAGCTTTTATGTACGCGTAGCTCACTCTCCCCCAACCTCAATGGGAAATGGGAAAGGGAGGTGGTTGAGCTAGTTGTGCACATTAAGGGGCTTGACTAAACTTCAAGAAATAAAGGTGCCCTTTCACTCTTCTTTT
This sequence comes from Rhipicephalus sanguineus, assembly GCF_013339695.2. NCBI lineage: Eukaryota > Metazoa > Arthropoda > Arachnida > Ixodida > Ixodidae > Rhipicephalus > Rhipicephalus sanguineus. The sequence continues at coordinate 233,924,953 of NC_051176.1, forward strand.
GTAATGTGAGTCACATGTGCAGCACTGTCTTTAGCGCGTCACATTGACTATCTTTTGTAAAGTCGTGCGTCCCACGACTCTCCCAAAGGGAGTCAGTGTGACTCTCTAAAAAGAGTTATACATCCCACCACTCTCCTAAAGAGAGTGCTACACATGTGACTCTCACATGTATGAGTCAAATGACACCTTTTTTTCTTAGAGTGTAAAGTCCAAGTGCTCCCAAAAAATAAAAAAAAGCTGAGCACGAGGCAGGATATCCCCGGCTTTTTCTCCCCTTTTCCTCCACTGAGAGTGTTAGAGATGTGAGCTACGAGCTCATAAAAAACGCTGTGAAGGCAAGCAGTTGCTGCTCTGTCGAAGGCAAGCAAGCCCCCTTGTAGATACATTGGCTCCATCGACATTCCGCGTTCGGCAACTTCTCATCAGTTGAAGTGTATAGAAACTCCTACTTCTGTCCCGGATATCTGGAGTATTATACAGACGTATGCAGTGCAATTAATGTGCATTACTTCGAATTACCACAAAGAAAACTCACTGCGATCACATGAGATATATACATCTGATTCAACGCGACACTAGAACACGGCAGTTCATATATATGATATATCACGATTCATTTGCAGAGCAGATTCATTTCGTATGCGCAAGGCAGGGCGAATTACCATGCCTTATACAATACAGCAAAAAGTCTATTTATGATACAGTAAGGCATCAATCTCTCTCACTTCCATTCAGTGTGCAAAATGAATATCGATTGTGCTGTGTCGCAGAGAATTCATCGTTTCTTAAGTGAATTATTTCAGGCATAATTCATTATGTTACGGCGTGGCGTATCGACAAGCTGTTTTCTCGCTGCGAACGCAGCTAAATGTCAATTTTCTGCGGCATCTTACAAGAACAGTTCGTAATGGCATTGCTTATACGGTAGCTTGCACGCCAGTTACCATCCTGCAATTTTTTTTTTATTAAGACATAGGCACAGTATAGCCCTATAATGCACTGGAAAGCACATATTATTTGGATTGTAATCTAAACTTGCACGGCAGTCGAAAAATAAAACGTGTATAATAGAAAGCAACATTCCTCAGGCGAGACGGAAAAAAAGCTATAGGACACCACAATAGCCTTAAATAAATCATATTTCTATTCTCCCATTCCCACGGTTTTGTTCTTAACGGCTTTTATTCTCGTTACCATGCATCGACCTGTTTCAAAAGGCGCCACACAACGAAATCGGCACACATCACCGCGGATTAGCCTCGCCTCGGATACCACTCGCTATCTGCCACTAGTAGCGGATGGCTCGCGGCGTCATCCAGCGTGCCTTCCTTTTTTTATTTCTTTCGGCCGCAGTGACAAACTTCACGAAGGCGAGACTCGCATGTGGGACGACCCAGTGATCTGCGAGTGACAAGCTCGCCGTCAGTCCACGCCGAGGCGCGTTGTGCAACAGCGTGGCGAGGGGCTTCCTCGTCAGTGCGGCCGCCGGAGCCTTGAAAGCGGCGGCGGCGATATTGCAGTGTCTCCGTCCGCCGCCACAACACTGCTGCTCGAAAAGAAACGCGAAAAGAAAAGACCGACGTCTCGAGTAGCCTTGGCCCCGGTCGTTGATGCTCACGGCTGCGCGATCCTCCGCGCCAGACGGGACGGCCACATCACCAGTTTTCCTCGTGGAGTTGTTAAGTGGTACAAGCAGCCGCTCGTGTCCAATGGCTAGCATGACTGGGCTCATCTTCATCCTCGGCTATCCCTACACCTCCACCCACCTTATCCATCGAATTGCAAAACGACAGCCGTGCGTTCGACGGCGTTCGCTTAATAAAGCGATTTCGAGGCACTGAATCGCAAACGCGGCATCACTTCAGGCTATTTTCTGTGTACGTACTCCTTAAAACAACACAGGCGCTGGTCAGTACCTCACATTCTTGTGACGTCAGCCAGAGCGGAGGGAAGCACATTGTTCTTGGGACATCGCAAAAAAGGTTCACGATAGCGCCGCGTTTGACCGCGCTACGAGAGACAAGAATCAGTCGGGGTGTAACAAGAGCCAAGGCTTTTTTCCATCGGTCATTGGTCCGTTAAGTGCATCGTTGCTTCGGTTATAGGTGCGCTCGTATCAATACAGAGCGAGACAACGCTCGCAAAGACAATGGTGATTCTTTTGGTAGACCATTAAAAACGGCCACTGTGGATAAGTTTAGAATGGTATCGATTATTTAAGAATTGTATTTGCATTTCCTTAAAATAAAAAAAGTCCGATTAGAAACTGTTAAATTTATGATATCCAAAAGCGCAGTGCGACTGAGACAGGACACGAAGAAACACAAAACCACATCACGAGCGCTGCACCGGCATCCCCACATCCTTTATTTATTTATTTATTTATTTATTTATTTATTTATTTATTTATTTATTTATTTATTTATTTATTTATTTATTTTAATTTTGTGCAAAGATAATAGATACTTTAAATGACGTCGATACATGTGATATAATGATAATACTGCGCACGCAACACAAAGACACAGACGAAAAGTTCACAAGGACCAGCGCAGACTATCAACTGTTGTGTTGCGTGCGCAATATTATCATTATGCAACCAAACCAACTAGCCCGCCTTTCCGTTTTATTGATACATGTGATGTTACGGATAAATAGTAACTCTCAATAAATGAACCATTTTTTACAAAGAAAGCTTACCAAAAGGACAAACAATCATGCTGCCCGGCGAGGACACTCGCATATCGCACAACATCACGCAGAACCCGTCTGGAAATCGTAGGAAACTTCTCAAGGTGGTTCCTCATCCCTTAATTTTTGCGTAGTCTCATCTAACTTGCCCATTATTGCTTAGCCATTCTTTTTAACGCCCCTGTAAATTTTCCAGCACCGTAGCCCATGCCTCCGTTTCTGTTTTTTGTTTTTTTTTTTGTTTTCGTGAACCTGTTCATGTCTGACAAGCAAAACAGTATAAATGCTTCATTTATTTTAACGGATAGTAGCACTATCACCACCCCAAGGCAGAGACAAAGACAGAAGCAGTGTTAAGAAAGAAAGAAAAAAAAGAAACGTAAGAGCCGCGCTTGTTCCCTAAGGGCAGTCAAGTTAGTTTGTAGACTTGCGCAATCTAATAGCTGCCAACTGTACAATTAGTTTAATATTTAAACGCCGGTGACTGCTGTGTCAATGCAAGCCACCGTTTTGACCTTTGATTACGCAATGCTGATTATGTGAGTTTGTCTGAAATGATGCAAAAAATACAAGATACAGCAGACGCCCACTGCGTATTCCGGTGCAGCGACAGCGATGTAATGTCCTCTTGGCAACTCTCCACACACGGACGCGTTAACGTTCTCGACTCGGCATCTACGGCATTACATATTGCAGACAGTGTAATCGCGCGAAGAATGCAGGCGACATACTCACTCCGATTCTTGTACGATATCGCTTGCCGCGGGGAGTGCCGACGAGATAAGGACGTGTAAAAAGGGACCACGCCAAAAGAAATAGTAAGCCCGGCTGTATGTAAGTAGATTACACTTTTGTAATGCAACATATCGATACCGATACCATGCACAAAGCACTGGTAAGCTGTGAACTAACGGCGAAGTAACGAAAGGCAGGCGGAGCGCAGGATATTGGTGACATGACATATTTTCGTTGCAAACTGGCGCCCTAAGATTCACACTGAGCATGTCACACATGACGTCTCGCAATGAACCAGATCAAGTTGAAAAGCAGGCCACCTTCGCGTCGCCCGCAACGAATGTACTCTCAACCTTTACTAGTCTCTACATTTTTGCATGCGCTAGTGTGTGTATGCGCATGCCGCACGTTCGGCAATGTTACTTGATACGGTATCGCATTCATCTGGAGTATAGCGTGTTAGCATCTGGAGCAGCACGGTCTGCTAGGCGCTAGCCTCTTCTACACTGATCATGATATACTATCGCCGTCGCTCTTTATCTTTTTTTTTTTTGCGCAGTATGCAGTGAGGTAATGACGTTTATTTTTGTTTCAAAATGCCGATGAAGGCATTCGAAGATAGCATTGCATGGAAGGGAGAGAAGGGAGGGGTAGCACTCACATAAGAGCAATACATACAGTGTGTCTATTTCGTCTTTGTTAAATATTCTTTGTTTTTTGTTTCGTTCGCTATAATCTCGTCGCACAAGTCGATCAGCTTTTAATTCCGTCTCTTCCTCCTTTTCCTACTACCTTCGTTGCTCACGCACACTGCACACCACCTGACATCATAGCGGTGGCGACAGTTGGAGAGGGGTTAAATATATTCATTCTAAAAAGACAGGGCGTGCAAAGACGGACACAAGAAAGAAGTCAGGACACCACAAATAATAATTGTTGGTGTTTAACATGTCAAAACCACGATATGATTATGAGGGATGCCGTAGTGGAGGGCTCCGGTAATTTCAAGCACCTGGGTTTCTTTAACGTGCACCTACATCGAAGTACACAGGACTCAAGCATCTTCGCCTCCATCGAAAATGCGGCCGCCGCGACCGGGATTCGATCCCGCAACCTTCGCGTTAGCGGTCGAGCACCATAACCACTTGACCACCATGGCGGGTAGCTGGGGCGCTAAGGTAATCGTTTCAGAACAGGCAATTAATTTTATTGGTTTTCAAAACAAGAGAGAGAGGTGCTTGAGGTAAACAAGAAGTGTGCTTGATCGGGCTACTCAGAGGGACTGGGCTATCTAGAAATGGAGCGGAGCCCCGGGAACTCGGCTCCACTTCAGTACGAGGTAGGGTACCACGAAATCTATCGGTTCTTGTGTCACGGAACCTTGGGGCGACTCTTAAGTCCGAGTATATTGGTAAGCTCTCTTGAGGGACTGCGCACGCATTTCATGCGGCATCAAGTGACATCAATGAAAAAATTTCCGGACGGACATTCAAAATAAAAAATTGGTGGTGATCTCTAATGAAGTGACATTTGAGGTAAGGTGGCGACAAACGATCATTTATCCTGCTTCAGCCTATCGAATTTCGCTACATCTATTTCAGTCTAGCATTTCACCTATAACTACTTTATGTTCTTTCAACGAATTAAAACCCCTGCCGAAAAGGCTTTGAAAAGATCGCCTGTGCCTGAAACGATCAAGTCCTCGTCTTTTCCCTATCATTTTTACTCTGATACTCGGATGTTTGACCATCTCTCAATCATCTCGACCGCTGGCCATTTAACGCTCTCACCAGCAGTTGCTATACGGAAGACATCGCCCATCGGCAAATGCGCGTTTCTTTCCTGGCGTCATTAACTGCGAAAGAAACTTGGTAATATGTAACATGATGGCGATTTTTTTTTTGTGTCTCTCTTTTTTTGCTTTTAGTCCAGAATGGCACAAAGACATCGAATGTACCGGTGGACGTCTCACAAGCTATTCTGGCAGACAATATTCATCATGGGGAATATCTGAGACATTAACTGCTGAACAGCTCCAACTCGATCAAGAAGCCCGAAGTGTTCGCGGAATATAATTTGGGGAACATTTATTGTAGCGGATGGCACTTTGTTAAAACCGATATCGGCCTTTAGGTGTTTTTTTTTTTTTTTCAAAGCGTGCAGTAAGCTTGTTCTGCAGAATTTTAATTTTGTAGCCGCAAGGCTGCCTTGTTGCATGCGTTTGTTACTTGCTGTCACTCCCCACTGGTATCACAGCGGAAAAAAAAAAGGAGAATAAAAGTGAAACTGCCTAAAGTTGGTTGTTCTCAGGGCGCGGCGGCGAAACATTTGGCTAAGTCGTATTAGAACGAGAGGCGTATAATTAATGGATACCCTGAAGTGGAGGGGGGGGGGGGGATCGGGTGGTTGAAAATGAAAAAAAAAAAAGCAAAAACAGAATGAAACGACAGAGCCAGGCGGGATAAGTCTGCCGGCATGTGCTTCTGACTGCTGTACCCATACACGATAGCACCATGCTTTCGAAGGTACGTGTACAGTTGCAGGCGCTTATCAATGCTCAGAGCTACACCTGTTCATGTCGTACCGCTCAAACTGAGTAGAGAGTCTGGTGACGCAAATTCAGGACCGGCCTCGAGCCACGATTCCGACGGGCGCAGTACAGGCAATGCATGCGGGGAGAGGGGAAGGTGGGGAGCACAGGAGCGCATGCTGCGCCCCGCGCACAGGCCACGGTTTGGTGCTCACCAGCCGCGGCTGGGCCCCGTAATCCCGTGCGGCGGCGTGCGCGCGCGAGACCTGTCGCGGATCATGGAAAGGACGCGGGGCTGCTTCCGGGAAACGGTTGCCATGCGCTTGCGGCCGCCCCGTTATGGCGCCGCGGTGCCCACGGCGGCACACTGTACGCGTACACAGCGGCCCGGTTGACGCATGATCGAAGGATGCGACGAAGCCAAGCGGCATCACACTGGCCTCGTGCATGTATATACTACGCCACGAGCGATGAATATCAGCGGGGCGGATGTGCGCCACGTCGCGCGCCACTCTCGCCGATGCGCGCGCGCGTGTCCTTCCTGCGGCGACTCGTGCCGGGGCCCCTGCTCTCGCGATGTGCACTGGCGTCGCGCTCGGTGGCGCGTGCCCCGGGGCTGCACTATACCACCGGCGAAAGGTGCCCGTGACCTTAGGCAGCGGCTCTGAGCCTCTGCGCAGTGTAAGCTTCTCTTGCTGCTGCGGCAGCGTATCATCGGCGGATCAGGGCCCCGGTTACGTTGGTGTGAGGCTGAAAACCCTTTCATCCGGTGCACTAACACGTAATGCAAGAATTGTTTTAACCATGGTGAGAGCGTCGTCTCAATGAAACCAAACACAGTACCACTTTAGCGTCAGCTAAAGCGGGCATGACAATTACTGTGATGCCAATCGTCGCCATTTACGGCGTTAGGAAGCGAGGTTGACGTGAGTATCGTTAAAAAGCTGACAGTTAAGATCGCTCAGTACAGCCTATATCAATGAAGAATGCTCTGAGAATTTCATCGGCCTTCGAAACATAAAGTATAGGCCGGGTGTTTTGATTTTTTTTTCACGGTCCCCTTTTCTCTAGCTTACCATTTAATGGCATGACCTGTCACGCTATCTCAATGACTATGGCACTCTTCAGCTCAGAACAAAACTGGGGGTTCGACTCTTGACAGTAACGGCCAATGAGGTCGAACTCCAGAAACGCTCATGCTTGATATATAAGTTTAGATAGTGCACGTTGTAGAAGTCCGTATAGTCGATATTTGTCTGAAACCTTCAACTACGGTGTTCCTGTACGCTGAATGTACCTCTTGGACATTAAACCTCATGAATTGATGAACCCACGGCACGCCTCCTTAGAGCCTTGTCTAACAGGAAAACAAGATGGGTCGTGTTCAAACGTAGTCTCAAATTGAACTGCGGCTTCCTGCTCGGCACCAATCCTGTCCCCGCTTTATGTTGTTCCTTGAAAACCCACGCACATAGCGAATGCTTCGAGCCACTTTGCTCTTTTGTTTAAGCTTGACGGTGCCTCGATTCTACTATTGAAGGTAAATTACTGCACAGCCCTCACCATGATGCACGACGCAGCATTCAGCGCAGTCGTGAACCAGCAATGAAAAGAAAGGTGCTAAGCGATACAGGTTCTCTGCCTTGTGTTGCAGCTCAGAGTTGTGCAGACCTCTCTGTACTTGCGTGCGCGCTTGTGCGTTTTACTGTGCGCTAGCTTCTCACGGAATACCGCGGTCATAACTTACTAAAGTTGCAGAGAGGGTGAGTGTATACATGACGTATCTGATGAATCGAAAGCACAATAGTCACATGACATAACAGCGGAAAAACACACGTTTGATCTCCGTGTAAAGGTGTTTTCTTTGTCTTCTGAATTATGCGCTTACGTATTCATAAGCATACGTTAATAGAATCGAAAATAACTTTATTAACTGACGTGGCCTGTTCTAAGCTTGGCTGAGCTGCCGGTTGGCATATTACAGAAAGCGGCAGTGCTTTCAACAAAACACAAGGAGACTGTATCTTTTTCATTGAGAAACTTTGTGCAGTTGGCTGACCATAGTTACTGCTACTTCAATTCCTGGCGACGGCGGCCAAATTTCGATGGGGGCGAAATGCAAAAGCACCGGTGTGCTTAGATGTAAATGCGTGTTAAAAAAACCCAGGGGGTCAAACATATTCCTCAGAATCATATCGTGGTTTTGGCACGTAGAATTCTATAATTAAATTAGTTATTGCTAATGCGCAGTAAATTGTCCGTGTAACGCAGGTGAGTATATATATATATATATATATATATATATATATATAGTGCGCAGCTATAACATTACATTGCTGTAACATTGCACACGGAAGCCGCGTGGCACTGGACTTCTAGAATACGCCTGTCTACAGGTGCGTCGGAGCTGGACGAATGTCCACCGACTTTTTAGGACATTCCTCCATGCTCCACAGAATGTGCTTTCCTCCGCTCGGCCAGCTCACACGTCTCGTTTGAATGCGGGAAGTCTGCATGTTCCCTAACGTATTTGACTAAACCTCGCCATGTCCGTGCCCTTTTCACCTTTCGTCTCTACATCCTCTCCTCAGACCACGAGACGAACCCGCTTTTCTTGTTACTTTTCTTCTTACGTTTGTTCCCATCAACGTGCTCGCATCCGTGAATTAGGTTGCCTAAGCGCACAACTTCGAGCAAGAACAGTAGGCGCCGTGTAAAATCATTCTTGTCATGTTGTGTGATGCGAATGTGTAAAAATACGTCGATAGCAATAGCATACCTGTACCAATTGGCGCAGCAGAATAAAACGAACTAATTAAACGCAGAAAAATGACCGAGAGATGGTAACGGATCTGTCTATCCTCTCTCTCGCTCACTTACTTTATTTCTTTTCTGGAGCGACTTGCAACGGCTTGCTTCTATGACTCGTCGCTATAATTTGTGAATATGATGACCTTGTTGATACATGCATTAGCACTTTGAAGCCAAACGGCAAAAAGAGCTTCCGCTGTTGCCGGTGACGCCCAGGTTCTGCTCGTGTAGCCCTACAAGGTCATTGCAGTACAGATGCGTTGTTCAGAAGATAGAACCGTGCGGGATTAACTCCTCATTATCATGCTGGTGTCATCATCCTTGGGGCCTCCGTCTGTGGCCATTTCGGTATCACTGTTACCACAGTGCTACTACATATATGCGGTGGAACATACAAAAAATAACTTTGCGGTAACGATGATATGGGGCAAAACAAAATCCGTTTCATATCGAACTATTTATGGCTGCTGTTGATGTGTTGCGACTGATTTGCGTGTCGGTGAAACGTTTCAAGTCTCTATAGGCATTGTCACGGCAAACGTTTTATGACGCAGTAGTGTGAACACAGAAACCTCAAAAGCAAAGCGAACCCAAAAGAAGTGCAACAAAAACATGTGAAATAAGACTGGCCATCACCACATCACGTGGGCTGCCAGTGCAGCCGCCATGTCACGTTGGCCTCTACTTCTGCATACAGTTTTCGAGGCATCTAAATTATTTTTCTGCAATTGAAAAAGCTTGCATGACCTATACAGAATGTTCCATGTTTTATTAGGTGCCCCCTGACCTCTCCCATGTCCTTTGAGCGTGTTCTCTTTTTGTGCTAGCGCATTTCTGGCGTCAGTGCGTCGTGCTTCTGTCTATATAGGCCCTTATTCTCGGTTAATCACTTTCGAGTATGTTTTCACTATTGCTTGATATAGTGTCCGGCCTGAATGTTCCTTGGGGCAACAGACATGTATTAAGCTCCTTTGTTTAGCCAATCAGCGGCCCTTGAAAGAGATATTTGCGTAAGTTACGAATCCGGAATACTGTCTGAAGTTCATAAAGATGTCCATTGATGACTCATCTTATGGTTGAGCTTTACGGGCTACTCTCAATCAAAGTTTGTTTCCGCGGTTGACTTATAGAGCCAGCCAGTGTTACTGAAAACAGAAGTAGCTTTGAAAGGAGAATGCGCGGATTTAGTGCGGTAGCTGATATCATTCGCAGTTTTTGCTCTTTGATCAAAATGCGCAGTGTACATGTCGAACAAATCTTTGTTACCACGAATTTCACGGGCAATACGTTCCCGCCTTGCTGCTTTTCTCTGCACGACCACCAAGGCTCGGGACCGCTGCTACGTTTGCAGCCTATAGAAACTCCACGGGACCCTCCACTCTTTTGGGCGGCCTTGGGTTGTCTCTGCACCAACCGGAGCCTGGTTCCTTCAACGGCGAAGCCATGGGTGCGTGCCGAAAAAAAAATTCTGGCATCGCGTCGCGGAAGGCTGCTCGCAGCGGCTTGCTCCGGTGTGTGAGCATCCGCAGAAAGCGACGAGAAGAGAAGCGGGTCACGGAGACCATAACCAGGCGAAGTGTCGGAATTTTGGGAACAAGGCTGAAGACGCCACGGTTGAAAAGGTCGGCGCGGCGACAACGCCAGCTCTCGGGGCAAAACGCGGGAATACGTCGCGAAAAGCAAAAATAACCGCCGTGGCGGCGACTCATCTTCGAGCCGTGTGGCACTTGGCAGTGCCCTAGCGGCGGCGTCGCCACTGGGCGCCTTCAGCCGCCCCTCTGGCTCTGTTCGATGGCTGCCAAGGCCCCGGGGCGTGCTCGGCCCCTGGTTCACGCACGCAGTGGCCCTGTTCTTTGAAAAGAAAGCACGGAACCGAAAGCATGAAGTTCGGTTTGGAAACGGAAGTCAATTATCAACTTCATTCTTTCCGTCCACCTATTCTGATGCAGGCAAGAAGCAGCATCGTCATCAGCAGTGATGAGATTCGGGGATCACTGATCAATTAGATATACACTGTCAACTACCTCTTTCCTACTCTGCTATATGGTGGGCTTTCAGGGAACAGCTCTGAATATTTCCTGATGCAGACAAGATAACCATACATTCACTTAATTCATGTTAATATTCACTGATCCGGAAATATTCTGGGGTTAACAGGGCCACTATACTCCCTTCAGAGGTGAGTCCAAAGCTGCAGTCGCCTTAGAGCCCACGCGCTACAGGGCTACACATTCTTGGTTGCAAGAATAATGTTCAATTATTTTAGACTTACATATTTTTTCCAAGAATCAGGAAATCACTCTGACACACATCTGATAAAATAAATGTACTTGCGGACTGAACTGCAGTAAAAATCCAGGAATTGTTTCTTCTTACAGCCATATCTCAATCTGTTCTTCCCTATTTACCTTCCATGGATGTCACTAGAATCGGGTAGAGCTACCTTTCCGTTCTTCTTCATTGCATGGAGCCATTATCCATCTCCTCGTAACCTCCCTGGTAAGTACAGTATGGAGAAATCCATCCTCGCGTTATATTTTCGACCATCGTCTAGTGGTTATGGTGCTCGACTGCTGACCCGAAGGTCGCGGGATATAATCCCGGCTGCAGCGGCCGCATTTAGATGGAGGCGAAATGCTAGAGGCCCGTATACTTAGATTTAGGTGGACGTTAAAGAACCGAGATGGTCAAAATTTCCGAAGCCCTCCACTACGGCGTCCCTCATAATCATATCGTGGTTTTGGGACGTAAAACCCCAGCAATTATAGTATTTTCGACCATTCTCTAGACGTAGGAGTTCCACAGTATATCCTCTCGTATACTTCGCGCTTTCTTCTGCGCTTCTCGGAACACTTCTGTCATCTCGTTTGACCCGTTTGATATGGGTAACATCCTTTGACACACAGCGGCAGTTCTCGTCGATTCTGGAAATTTTCTTCCCTTCGCATCAATCTCTCTCTCTCTCTTTTCCAGGCCTGTAGGCGCTTTTCAGCTTAAGGAGCAGCCTTTCCTCTCGCCTGCGCCTTTATGCTCAGTTCCCCTACTACTCAACTTTTAAGTCTTCTGGTGCTAAGGTGGGAGTAAATTCATTCTCTGCATGCGTGTTTCTGGAATTGACTGAAGTTTGAGAATGTTCGTCCCGTCGATGATTTCCATTTTCCCTTCCGGGTCTTGTCAGCGATTTCTGGGAATTCATCTTTTCCACGATAACTAAACACACACACACACACACACACACACACACACACACACACACACACACACACACACACACACACACACACACACACACACACACACACACACACACACACACACACACACACACACACACACACACACACACACACACACACACACACACACACACACACACACACACACACACTCACTCACTCATTCACTCACTCACTCACTCACTCACTCACTCACTCACTCACTCACTCACTCACTCACTCACTCACTCACTCACTCACTCACTCACTCACTCACTCACTCACTCACTCACTCACTCACTCACTCACTCACTCACTCACTCACACGTTTGAGACATGCTTCATTTCATCTTTTTTTTACGCTCATATGTAGGGGGACGTGCGTGATGAGATGGCTACTATAGATAACTACTCCCTACTACAGGCTAATTTTTTAATCTATAAGCTTTCCTTCCCCATTACTGCAATTAAAACATTAAAGTAGGAACTTCTTTGTAGAGGACAGGGGAAGTGCATCGTTATTAAGATTTTTTTGTCGCATAGTAAAACGGCGAGTCATGCAAGCTGGGCTGTTCCCGTGATACTTAGCGACAGGAAGCTAGCTGAGCTGGTGAGCCTGTGCTTAGAGTGTCGTCATGCTCTGGGCCAGCATCCGCCATGACTATAGTTTCTGTGCCCTTCTGTTGTTGGATACGGGTCCGCACGTTCAATTTCGTGCAGATAAATTCACTTAGGCGAGATTACTAGTAACAAAAAAAGAACATCCGTGTACTGAAATTTCAAAGCTATCTCTGGTAGCCAAAGTTGACCCAGGGATCTTGAATATGCGGTCTCACCTCGTAGTGTAACTTTAGGCCATGAAATGAAAACCATCAGAAATTAATACGGTACTGATATGTGATCGCTGTCCTGTCTGGTCTTGCAGCCATGACTGGCTCCGAGGCACTGAGTAGAGCCCCTTGATGACTCTGCCCTACAAGGTGCCATGTTTCGGGTAGATGTTGCAGGCAAAACGCAACCCATGTGCACACTCTGAGCTGCTGCGCCGGTGTAAGCCGAGCGCCGTCTCTCGTCGCGATCGGCCCCGCCAGGCCGCGACCAACAGTGTCTGGAAGATGGGGCGCGCTGGTGCAATCGGCGCCCAATTAGGCTCTGATGTCGGCCCTCAGGAGCGCCCTTCAACCTCGAGGGGAAAGCCGCCTTGCCGGGGGTGTGCCGAGCGGTACGAGCGGCGATACGGAAAAAGAAGCGGCCGGGTTCCCGTGGGCGTTCCCAGGTGGCGCACAGCAAGCCAGTACGAGGTAACTGAACCTTGAGGCCCCTGCGGCGCCGCGATTTATCAGTGGGGCCCAGATTTGGGAGACCACGAGCCAGCTCAGCATCCACGGTCAAGGCGGTCCTGAGCCTCTCGAATCCGCTCCGCCGTCGCGCGAGCGAGCCGCGCTCGGTTGTTGGCCGGGGCTGCTAATGGAACGTCGGCCAGGACAGTTTGGAGAAACGTCAGCTTTACTCCATGCAGTGCACACAAGAAGCAGGCGCATATCTATTCCTTAAACCTCATTACACAGTGTATCGTAGCGCTCTTCCTTGAGCGCCGAATACTAGCTTTTTTCGGCTAGTTCCTGAATTCTGTGTGCATCTGCGTACAAGGTCGTCAGGGTCATTTACGTGTAGAGGAAACTCTGAATAAGGGTTCATTTCGATATAACTATAGCTTATACCCCTTTTAGCTTATCAGAGGGAGAATATCACGGCTGAAATGACGCCTAACACAGATAGATATAATACGGAGGCCTTCACTTCAAACTTAAATTTCATTAGTGCCTAGACCTCTAATGAGGTGCTTCCCCTAAGAGATCAGGCCTTGCGCATGTTGAGAATGTAATGAAGTTTATCGGCAGTTGCGAATGCTTGAGCACTTGCCTCGCAATCAGAAAAAAAAGGAACACGCTTAGGGATCATTTTTGTTCATTGCAATTAGTGACCTTTACATATTTGAATTTTTTGAAACTTTAATTAGTGTACCATTCACTTTTTGCATTGCCTCTAATGATGTTCTGCCAAGTGCTCTTTTTGAACATACCTGTTTTCGTCGCATTAATTCATCTATTAATCAGTTTTTGTGTTGCCCATACTGATATGTTTTCTATGTTTTTTTATTTATTATATTTGTCAATGTATAGCCAATCCGTATTTGTATAATCAATCTATTCCTGTACTTACTCAAAAAAAATTTGTCCAATTCTGATAGGAAGCCCTCCTACAGTTCTTACTTTTGGGCCTCCTTCTGAAAATGTTGCACCTTCATATATGCATTGTATTCTGCGATTATGTTAATAAACCTGAAACTCGAAACTTAGCTAAAACTCGAAGAGCAGTAGAAGAAACGACAGATAATGGCCAATATGCGAAAAAAAAAAAGAAAACCTGTCGTAGGCCTCTTTCCGCGACGACACTTGGGGCAGAATGCGGAAAGCGCTGTCGCGATGACGGCGGCCGGCCGACGTCCACACGGTTGACTGTACAATAAATTCCGTCGAACAAGAAATGTCGGGTTCACACCTGCACATCCCAAAATTTCTTGAATATATATGTCGTTAAGGGAAAAAATATATTACCGGGAACATTTTTTTTAAACAGGAAAGTAACATTTTTTGGTACAACCCCATAGTCCCGGCAATGCGTGTAATCCTCTCAACTGCACCTTAAGTTGGTTACAGGGTGTTGTTTTTTAAGAAGCTTACAGTGTGTACTTTTATAACGTTGTTTGCAAAGTGTATATTAGTAGCTGTCGCCAAAGAAGAATCTACTTAGTTGACTATGCTCGTAATATTAAGGCGGAAGCCTTATATGTATGCGAAGGTGGCCTTGAACGAAATCAAGGTGTGAGCACAAAACGGTACAAAAAATATCACGCGACCTTTCAAGCGGGGCTCAAGGCACGTGAGCAGCGCGTTCATATCGACTTGTGGCGTTTGCGTGACAAAAAGATATAAAAAGCGGCGTTCGCGTGTCGCGGCACTGACGGCAATGGAGCTACGCGCAAAGGGCGCGCTATGGAAGGCTCTGAGCCAGGGCCTATAGTGTATTGTGTGGCAGGCCGAAGAGGTTTGCAACGCCTTAGGAGGCTCCACAAGCACGAAACGAGGCACAACGAGCCGAAAGCCTCGTTGGATTCTGACATGGCGTTTCAGTCTTTAATGCATCGCCACGAAGGCTTTCGCCTTCGAGTCGTCTTAGCGACCGTGTAAAGGATCCCCTTGGAATTTTTCAGTCCAGCTGAAACTAAACGTTCGATATTATCCATCTGGCATTGTCGCTGCGACGCACCTCAAGTTCTAAATGGCACCTCTCATCTGACATCCACGCCTTTTCCGGCACTTCAGCCGTACGCAATCATTTGTGAACACATTGAGCCAAGATGTCCGGAATCACGTCGCTGAACGCGGAAGTCCTCATGGGCAAGACCCCTTGAGCGACGGAGAAGGGTGCGCGCACTTACAGCCGCTTCGGTGCAAAAAGGTATACAGAGAGGAGCGATGCCACACACAACCGAACATGTCTGTTTAATTATTGCGGGTTCTTCGTGTGCAGCATTGGACTCAATCCAAAGAGCTTAAAATGACGAAAACGTTGACAAAGCAAATGCAAAGCAACGTCTACAAGAGGCATTCCAAGAGTTTCCCTTACAAGGGAAACTCTTGGAATGCAATCTTACCATATATGGTAAGATTGCGAATTATGTTTTTTCATGAATATATGGCGCTGCCGCTTTGAAGAAAAACAACAACAACAACAACAACAACAACATCAACAAGTGGTCAAGCCACAGAAGGCGCCAGTGGCTCCATTTTATAATAACTAAGCTTAAAGGAGAGGTAGTAAACGCTAATGTACGTAAGCAGCGCTCCAGATTCATTAACGAAAGGCGAAATCCACGATATAACGGGGACTCCTGAACTGTCCGTCGGCTGTCGTCATATGCGAGTGAAATCTGCATACCGTGGGCAGCTCGTGCGCGTGCTGGTGTCTTGCTTTTGTTTTTCTTCTTCGCGAGGCATATATCGAGAGTGCACTTCGGCCTGACCTGCGCACTGGCAATGCACGAGGAACCTCCGGCACCTAACCAGTGCTAGACGTGAATTCCGTTGTCAGCGAAGCCTCAGGACCGAAGGTGTGCGCACTGCAATCGGCCGAGTGAGCCCTCGAGATCCGGAACATGGCCCCTACACGCCAAACCTGCTCTGAGCCGGCAGGAATCACGCGTGCACTTCCCCTTTGGCCGCGGTTTGCCTCGGCACGAACCTCATTGCGATAGGGGCGGCTTACGTGTTCGCCACTCCAATGTAGCTTCACTGCATATGCTTGCCTCCTCTATTGGTACCGTATGCGACGAATATTTCGGCTCTCGATTTTCGGCTGCACGAAAACACAGTAGCTTGACGGCTTTCCATGGATGCGATAGAATGTTCTGAGATGCAAAAGAGTAGTGTGTATATACTCAATAAGAGCGCACGTTTGAAAAAACGTGTCGGAGGGTGTCAAAGGAGAGGTAGTAAAGGCGCAAGTAATGTTTGCGTCTGATAATAATGTAGCTTAAGAAGTAAAATTGTGCTACATTTCTCGAGTGATATTCAAAAAATTGTCAACGACAAAAAAATGAATATGTGCTCAAGCTTTTGTTACTCTATCTTACGAAGCTTTAAAATTTATGAATGCAGGACATTATTTGTTATTTTACTTATTGCCGTCGCGTAGTCATCGTTAGAGCGATTAAGTCTCTTTATTTAATTTTTATTAAATAAAAAGAATGACGCTTTGAAACATGACGGTGGTTATAGCTAAACTATTTTGGCATCAAGCATTAAAAATCCATGAAGCCTGGCCTACTTGAGCACCTGAAAGATGCAAAAAAAAAAAAAAAGAGATAACGTCGATATGTTGTTTAGGGCGCACTACGTGTCGAACATCAGCTGTTATGAATCCGGTGTATAACAATTGACTTGCATTATGCAATGCTGAACAAGCGCCTGTTTTGTCCATGATTCATGACATACATGACAAGGTCTTCGTGCTCTCGCGGTTGTTTCATTAACCTGGTATATTCCAAAATTGGCACGGCATGACATTACTGTATGACGAGCATGAACAATAGGTCATTACATGACGTCAGGAATGTCGTGTACCTGATGACATACTCGACAAGTCTTGGTGCTCTCGTGGTCATTGCATCGCCACGTTATATACCAAAATGAGCATCACGTAACGTGCATGTATGACAGACAGGAATGACTGGTCACGCCATGGATGTTCATGACTTGCGTGTCGTCTGTATCGTTACGTGAACGACACAAATGACATTATTCAAACGTCCGTCGCGGTTAATGGTTAATATTGCTACTGTCGTGTAATTCTGGCTGCAGTCGCGTAGTAATGTTTGCCCCCGCCCTGTATGCGCCAACGATCGTTGCTTGTTATAAGCAAGTCATTGCGCCGTAAAGTACACCTTTCCTTGATGAGACAGATGTCTACTACGCCCGTACTTGAGTCCTGGGGTTATGTCTGAGTGCATACTACCCTTCAGGAGTCACAGTGTAGTGGACGTGCCTCGTAAGCCTGCGTCAGCCCCACGACTACCCAGTCTACTCAAAGACGTCGATCCGCCTCGTACTGCTTGTCTCAAAGCTAAACAGTGCGGTTTGTGCAGCTCCTCGTTGACTGCTTCGCGTAACATCGATTCCCAGAGTGCGTGACATATGCCGGAATTTTTTTTAGCTGTTTGTTTTTTTTAATAGGGAGAACGAATAGGAGGAAGGGAAAGGTCAAACAGGCGTTCGGAGGGGCGGCCGTCAGCGTCCACATTATAAGTTCGCAATTATTTTATTTTATTTGATACCAGGAGTACTGGAGGTCTCAAGGAACCCGGAGGTTTTTCAAATAAAACAGCGCGAGACGGCAGCAAAATGTAGCATAGACACATGTATGAAACTTCAAACCAACCATTATCAAGCGCGAAACGTGGCCCTGCCAGTGTTCTGGTCGCTAGGCGTACGGTGAACGGGTAACTTTCCGGAAAGATCAAGTGGATGATGATAGACGCCCGTAAGCAAGACATCGACCACTGGAGACACCGCTTTGATTTAAATTTGACAAATGGGACGGGAAGGCGAAAAATAAGGGAGGCAGTTTTTAACAGCGAAGCTGTTTCAGCCGGAGCTTAGGACGTTCGGTGTGCGCAGAAAAACCTCGCCGAGCGATGACATTACCGTGCGTTGCCTAGCAACGCGTTGGAGGAAGGAAAGGAGAGGGGGAGAAAAGAAGTGGAGAGCAGGAGGAGAAGAAATAAGTAAAACGAAATAAAATTTCTTGACGAGGCGGGATTCAAACCCGGGTACCCACGGTCCGAAAGCGAGCGTCGTAACCACTCGGCTATCCAGGCACGCTAGCACAAGAAGCATTTATGGGAACCGTAGAATTACGTTGCTATGGGCGAGAGAACGAGAAGAAAAAAACAGGGAGAAAGAAAGGGAGAGAGAAAGAACACAGGGAAAGAGAGAGAGATAGAGAGAGAGAGAGAAAGAGAGAGAAGGAAAGAAAGAGATAGAAAGAAAGCCTCAACTTGGCTTTCCCAGACTTAACTACCCTTCTCTATGCTCATGTGGCTATATACCGTATAGGCTTAACTGGCTATCTCAAGGCTATAGGCTTGGCTGGTATGCTAAGGAAGGCGGCCCAGCTCCGCTTTTCCTTCCGGCTTGGCACCACCAGTGTGAAGCTGTCCTACTTTTTTTTTTTTTTAACGTATGCCTAAGCGGAAATGCACGAGCGCTTTCTTGTTCTTTTTCCATTTCGCTCAGTGCCCGGAAAGCCAATTGCGCGGCCTGAAATCGAATCCTTGACCTTGCGCCCGGCAACAGAACCGTATAGCCAATCAGGAGAAATCAGCTTTAGAAAAAAGCGTTATATAACTCTCAGTGAAACTTTTGCAGCGTCCCTCAGACGTGATTCGATCGTTCAAGAGCATCGAGGGCACGAAAAAACGGGATACATTGGCAGCCTGTGCGCTGTACCGCCCTCTGTTCGGCTGCGCTGCAGTTCCATGTGGCCACGTATACTGGAAGCAGCAGGAGTCCACGGTGGGCTTTTCCTTTGTTTCAGTATCGACACAAATACCTACTTCGTTGTTCGTGCCGGTGTCCTGTAACACAGCGCACCTACGTAATGAAGGAAAGCTGAGCTTTGCTATAAAAGGCCGAAAAGAGAAAAAAAAAAGTGATAGAGAATGTTGGAAGACTGGTGCACGATTGAGCGCTCTATACGCATATTATTTCTTATGTAACGTAATCATGCGCCCACGCACACAATATATATGAAAAACGTAACATTTGTTCTGACGTATCGGCCGGGGACCGGCCTTTATCAAACATCATTGATCATTGATCTTTGATGAAGGCCCGTCCCCGGCCGGAACGTCAGAATACATGTTTTTCACTGACTTTCATTCATATTCTATAACTGAATAGCCAGGAACCTTTTTCTGCAACTGTATATACACATGGGAAATTAACTGTGTCCTTAAATTAAATATCCGAGTAATAATGAAAAGGAAAATGAAAGTACAAGAAAAGGCAACTTATTTGCAGCTGCAGTCAATGTCCTGCCAGTGCTCCATCAATGTTGAGCTTCTGTAAATGTAGCAAAAACCTAGTCCTGTGATTATCTTATCCGGCGTTTTACTGGGAACCACGGCAGTGAATGCGGAACATCGTGTCAACCACAAGCCTCACGTTGCACGTGCTCCTTCGTGAGCAGGAAACTGGCCAATTAACTCTCACATGAACATCTCAAGACATCTGAGAAAGGGTGAACAGCTACGGGCAGTATAGCTCAACTGGTATATTATCGCAAGCTTCATGCGTACAGTTGAAGCTTGGGCGAGTTGGTAAGGATCCACGTGAAGGACAAGTGTGGCATGTGCGTTTGATGCGAGTCAGATTATGCGTCAGCCATGTGCTAACCTTTTCGTGCCTTGTTTTCCTCCCCCTCGTCTTGTATGTACGATCTTTTTCAAAGAAATAAATCTAGTTGGAAGGCGGCGCTCTTTGCCTCTGCTTGTCCTTAAGCGTTTCCTAATCTTGTATGCGCCTATTTTCATGCGAAAGTTGTCGGCTCGCGGCTACCGCCGGTGCCAAGTGCCCTTTTCCTTCGCTCTCACTCAGGTTTTATTTAAGTATGCCGTTAACGTGCAATATTATTTCGTTGGCTTAATTACGCATTGATATCATTGGGTAGTTGCTAAGCGTTCATTAAATCATCCATATGTATGATCTGCTATTGTCGATCAAGGTTGTCGTCGCCAGCCGCCTCCTGGTGAAGGAAATAGCCAATGAGAGAACGAACACCACACACGTAAACGCAACGAATAAAAAACGCCAGGCCTGCGCGGAAAGCGCAGCACAGTCACAGCGAAAGCTGGAAGAGCGGCATTTCTAGAGCCCGTTGAAAACGCCAGGCCTGCGCTGAAACCGCAGCACAGTCACAGCGAAAGCTGGAAGAGCGGCGTTTCTAGAGCCCGTTGTAAGCTCTCTTGGGGCTACAATACAAGTAGACTAGAAAGGTGCCCACTACGCCATAAATCACAATTTTTGTGAAGTTGGGAAGCACCTACTAAGCCATTATTCGTCATTCTGCGGAGAAGCGAGGCACCAGCTACACGTCTGTAAGGCATTATGTGCACTTTGTTGACGCGACGACTGATGACGATGAAGAATTATGGCTCAGCCATTTCTAATGGGTTGGAAGCTTTAAACGGCCCACCAGTTATGTAATTTGCATTGGGTGACGCCCGCTTGCTATTTCCCTCTCCCGTCATGCTGTATAACATACGTTGACGTGGGAGAGAGACGGGGGGGGGGGGGGGAGGGGGGCGCATAACTTTACTGAGACCCCGAGGAAATGGATCATGCGCTCATGGGCTTCCTTGGCAACCAATCCAAGTGCACTTGCGAGGAACCCACTACGCTATAAAGCATTGTAATTTTACTGAGACCCCGAGGAAATGGATCTGCGCTTATAGGCTTCCTTGGCAACCAATACAAGCGCACTTGCGAGGAACCCACTACGCTCTAAATCATTCTAATTTTTGAGAAGTAGGGCAGCAGGCACTCTGCCATTTTTCGTCATTTTACGGAGATCCGTGGTACCTGCTAAACGCATGTAAGGCATTATGCGCACTTTCTTGATGCTGTGCCTGATGACGACGAAGAATTATGGTAGAGATCTTTGTAATGGGTTGGAAGCATTTCACAACCTACTCGTTGCGCAATTCGCATTGTGTGACGCCTGGTTACAGAATTCGCGTTGTGCGACGCTTGGTGCTTATTTTACTCTTCTACCACGCTATATTGCATATGCTAAACTGGTTCCTTCCCGACATGAAGCCTGTATAAGACCTTTTTGCCAAGCGGTTGCAAGCACCGGAATGGCTCAGAGGTTGAATACTGGGCTCCCACGCAGAGGGCCCAGGTTCGAATCTCGTTCCATCCTGGAATTTTTTTCTTATTTCGTTTTTTTTTTTCTTATTTCGATCGATACTGGTTACGGACACCGGCGGCGGCGGCGGCGGCGGCGGACAACTACGGCGCCAAAAACGGCCGGTGAAATGATCTCATAACAGCTTTCGCTGTAAAAGTAAGCCCTCGATCACTCCACAGTAAAGCAAAACTAAGGCGTTGCTAGGGCATTGGTATAATCGATGCGTACTGAGTCTCCCTCGATCACTCCACAGTAAAGCAAAACTAAGGCGTTGCTAGGGCATTGGTATAATCGATGCGTCCTGAGTCTCCGCGCTACTCTTTTTAGGATTCTCGATACCAGTGTTTTTGTTTAGAGCCACAATATGAAAATTTCTGAAATGTGTGTTCGTACTGCTTTAGCATGAGAAAAAAAGGTGCGTCAGGGGCAGATGTATTAACGTTACTCAGTGTTGCGGAGTTGCCACTCCGGAATTGGAATGACTCCGGAATCATTCCACATTTTCGCAACCCCGGAATGGAATGGAAATGGAATGGGGACGACACTTGGAAGAATTGGAATGGAATTAGGCGCATTTTGCACGGAATGGAATTGGAATGGAATTACGTCTTTTTCCAAAAAAGGAGCACGTTTTCGTCTACGCGCTCTTTTTCAAACTTCAAACATTAGTAACCACCGAACTTCGTGGTGGTGGCCGTGTGACAGAGCCTCGAATTTAACAATAAAGCAAAGAGGGCATTGGGGAGAAATGTATTTTGCTACACCCTTAATTGTTACTACTGTAATATCATGCTCAAATTAGTCATGTAGGCCTGAGTACATGTTTTTTCGAAGTCGAAGGCCACTACGCATTCTCTAGGTCCACATTCTTTAGTTAGCCAGAGCCAAGGGTAGGGGTGGTGTAAAAGTGCGAACAATCTGCCAATTTGGAGGAGTGTGCGAATATTCGAGTTTCGAATTCGAATCGAATAATACCTAATCGGATAATTCGATTTGTCTTTCGAAGAGCTAGTACTCGAAGTTTCGAATAATTCGACCGGACCCCCGTTATGGCTACTGCAAAGAAGGTCAGGAAACAGACTGGGAGACTGTTGAACAGCTAGCGTCAAAAAATAACCAGTACAATGAGCTCTCAACTTATAGTCAAGATGTTTAAATAAACTTCAATGAGCCCATGATCCCAAGAAAGGAAGATCCTTTGAAATACTGAAAAGAGCGCAAAGAGCTGCACTTTATCCAGGTATTGCCAGGATTGCCTTGAGATACCTTCCCATCCCTGCTTCTGAGGTGCGTAGTGGGCACATGTTTTCACCTGCTGTAAACACCGTAACGTCCGAGAGAAGCTGAAGCCATATCATGTAGAAGAGCCGGTGTTTCTGCATGAGAATTTGTAGTCTTTCGGTAGCAGTCACTCACCGCATTATGTGCTCGAGGACATGAGCAGATTTCATTTCTGTGTTCTTTTCTTCAATTTTCAATAAAATCAGTGGTAATCGATATTCGATATTTTTTACCACTATTCGGCACTATTCGATTCGAATTCGATTAGAGGTGAAATTTCACTATTCGCACACCCCTACCAATTTGTCGAAGAGAAACACAGGGATAAGTTAGTGTACAAAAATGCATTATCCCAGCAGATACTGAAGAGAGAAACAAATTATCCCTGCGCATTGGTTTCCATTGATATCCCCACAAGAAAGTGGTGAATACTCTAGCACAGCCTGATATTTATCTCGCGAGCAGTTTAGTACCTGACACACGTAAATAACCTTTGCGACAAGGAAAACATTGCATACCTGCGCACAGGCGAACACAGAAAGTTCTCCTTACCCTATCCATGCTTAGAGGCACGCTTGCCAAGCGTGAGTGCTGATGAACAGTGTGGCCCAGTGTTCCGTATTCGATGCAAATGCACAAGGTGCCCGAGCGGTGCACTGTTCCAACTAATACGAGCAGATCTAGAGTGTTTTGTTCCCCATTAACCAAATCTTAGTTTTCTCCATATACAAGACCGCTCCAGACGCGTGGCAATACTGCTTAGTCATCTTGAACGCTACTTTTGTAAGCATAAAAATACGCTATGTCGTCATTTTAGCGTGAACACATTTAAGCTTAAACAATATTAAAACACCGCCATTCGTTCAAACATGCTGACTATGCAAATACTATAGCTAGCGGGAGAACTGGCCCTATGCTATTTAGTAGGGTGGTTTTACTGCACGAGATATGTCACTAAGCTACCATCCCTCGACCTTGGTAACGTGTTTTGCGTACTTTTGCAGTTCTTAATGCAACTGATGACATCAGCTTTATGGTGCGTTCATTCTTAACTCGATAAAACTATTAAGATGCCTCTCCTACGTGGAGGAATTACAGGAATGGTATTGAACTGCCCGGCCATTCCCGGAGTGCGGGAATGGGCTAAGTTTCCTCATTCCTATGAATTGAAAGGAATGGAACTGCGGCAAGTTCTAATTCCCCGGAATGGAATTGGAATGGAATGGAGGCGCCCATTCCGCAACACTGGTTACTCGAGAGTCCACGAGCGATCTTTCTCAAGGATGGCAATGTTACACCTGCCAGTGCACCACCGAGACTATGGGTACGAGCCTGAGACACCCAATGTACGAAGTTTCACTTTTTTTAAAACTCCTATATTCTCACGGCTTTGTAGGGAGAGCTTCCTCGGTACACGTTGTGGTGTTTAATTATAACTGGTCAGCCCTAAAAGGCTAAGCATAGTATATAGGATGGCGTGGAACGTGCGACGATGATGCGAAATATTTAGACACCTTGAGATGATTCGACTGCGTATAGGACTACAAGAGCGAACAAACGATTCAAGTTTGCGAATGCGGTAACTTTAGTTCCACGACGTATTTTGGCTTAATGTGCAGGAGACGCAGCGGTTGGGAACCAAGAATCCGCGCACATATAAAATACGGCAAAGTGTGCGCGTTGAGCACCGTAGGTGTAAGTGATAGAACCCATGGCCTCCCATTGTTTACATCGGAGCGCGGCTGTGAATTACGTACTGAATTATGAACTCCAGACACGTGCATAGTCACGTTTCCGCCGGGACGCCCTCTCGTTATGTATTGTAAGCAGGGAGCGGCATAGCGACCCTCATTCTCCTCGACGACCCCTCCCTCCTCAGGTCAGCCTGCACGGGGCTTTGTAACCGCAAGCAGCTCAATAACGTTTCTCTTCGGCCCTCTGGTCCTGCGTTCTCGATGTACAACAGCAGTCATAACACATTTATGTGCAAAACCGGATAGAGAGATAGAGGGGGGAACGAAGAGGAAATGCAGAAAGGTTAACCAAACTTTGGCTCGATTGGATGGCGACTATAGATTAGAGTCTACTCGCCTACCATGAGAAGAACAAGATCATTTATGACAAAAAAATTCCTGCCACAAGATCTTCAAGTTGGTGAGCTGGTGCTCTACGAAACAGCTTGGCACCCAAACAAAGGAAAGCTCAGCTCAGTCATGGAAGGGCCTTACACCATCCTTCGCAGAGCGTCTCCAGTGAACTATATGAAATCGACCGATGTGTGGCACCGTTAAGCAGGACTACCGACAATGTGCACGTCAGCAAAAACTACGCCGTTACTATTGTCCCAATAAGTTGACCCTCTCTCGGGGGGAGGGGGAAGCGACTGACGTACTGTTACGAAGGAGACATGGCGTCACTCAGAACAACTGTTTATTCTAACTGTCCTCATCTTCCCCCTCCCCCATTTCCCCGTGAACCGTCCATATATATATATATATATATATATATATATATATATATATATATATAATATATATATATATATATATATATATATATATATATATATATATATATATATATATATATATATATATATATATTTCCGGGCGCGCTATCGCATTATCTCGAACGTGTATACCTAGGATACATCTTTTCATCAGGCAACCTAGTGGCAAGCGATCACGCGTTGACCTATATAGCTCGAGCATCTTAAAAACAACACAAGGAATATATAGTTTAATTATGCCGTTAATTATTACGTAAGGCCACGTAACTTAATTATCACAAGCCAAACACGTTGCTCTAGAACTGTCCTGCAGGCCGTCGACTACGTTGTAATTCTGCCCCAAGGAGGATATATAGAACTCAATGTATCCACCTTGTTCTGCCCCATTGGACTATGAAGAGGTTGATTATCACCTGCCATTTGATGGCACTAGGGGTACGATACCGTTCCATCATTTTAGCAGTATTGCCGTTTTTGACGTTGTATACAGCAGTATTGCGTAAATAAGTGACAAGCAGTCGTATCACTTGCATAGTCGCTGCGAAACGGCACCCGCTGGAATCCTGCGCTGACACGCTATGCAGTGAAGGCGAGGCAAAAGCAAACTCCGCACAACATTGTGTTTGTTCAGTTCGAAAATTATTTTCTCGCTTAAAACAAAAATTACTCTGTTCAAACTTCCTTTATATTATACCAAGAAAGCATTCTACAAAATGATGCATAAGACATATTTTTACTTGGACCGCTACACTGCGAAAATGAAGCCGTAGTATGGGCCCAAATGCTATTTTTCCCAAAATTGTCACAATGTTGTGAATATGTTTCTGCTTCATTCGCGCCCACAGTATTTTTATCATTTATTACTCGAACTTATAAAGACCACAATGTTAATATATTACTCGCGAAAAAATCTTCAAACGATCTAACAGCCGTGAGCTCATGGAATGCAGGTGTTTTCTTTTTTCTTTTTTTTTTCGTCGCTTTACCACGAGTTTTAATAAACAAACAAAAACATCGACAAGATACAGGAAAAAAAAAAAAAAAAGAAGTACACGGGGTGGTTAGGTGAATGCTTATCGCACAAGACGGCAGTCCCGTGACGCATTCCGCTGAGCGTTCGTTGCTTACACATGCAAGAAGCAAAGTAGTCATCTTGGCTGATAACCTGGCGCCCTCTGCGGTTCGCTTACACGTATGAAAGTACTGACAAGGCCTTCCAGGTGTGTAAACAGAGCGCCCTTTGGCAGTTTATCGGTCTTGGTGTACCAACGGTGAGGGCCACTTAACAAGGAAAGCAAAATATCTACCCCAACCCCAAGGAATAAAATCCCGGCTACGTCCCTGATATAGCAGCTAATATATACCTATGACGAATAAACACACAAACAGACGTAGAAAGAAAGGAACTTTTTAGGGAACGTGCACCTGTGCATCACGCACACTGTATTGTATACATATATCTACAATATGTTTACGCACGCTATGTATATGAAAGTCAGAGGTCTTGAAAGAGCGGCCGAGAAGTGGCCGTGTGCCTGTGGGCAGCAAAGCTGTAACGCGTGCCTTTGACTATCACCAATACCAGGCCAGGTTGCGATACAGTGTTCACCCAACGATGACGTGCGCACACGCCTTGTAATAGGCTGTGAAAACATTGCTAGGTGCTGCAGCCGCTAAAGTGGTTTGGTGCGAAGACGTGCAGCCTTCTGACGAAAATTGTACTCGCGAGCAAAAGCGTGGGGCGTTGCCTTTTGTCTGAAAAAGCGTAAAATCGCATATCAAGCAGCGAAGACACAGACAAGCGTGGCTTTTCTGCGTGGAGTGTGTTGCCTATACATATATGTTGATTGCCGCTTGTCTGTGTGCGCTTCTTGTGTGGTTTGTTTGTCTTGCGCTGTTTTGAGAGAAAAAAAAAGTGTGCCACTACACCTATAGTTCCACTTGGCACCAACGACCTTTATCCCTATTCTTGGCGCACCGTTTAAAAGCGCGATGTCCGCAGTTTAAGGCGTCAGGCGTTCTTGACTTTCTGCCATTGACTTTGCTAGCCACTGGGCGTGTTCCCTTCGCCGTAGCTCTACAGCCGCCCTCGTTAACATTCACGGCGTGTTTAAAAAAAAAACCAATACGGTGATTCTTGTCTTTCCGGGCTTATACCACGAAAGCCCCACCCATCGCAGGGGTCCCTAACGGTTAGTGACGGCTGCCTGCGCACTTTCGGCAAGGACGCATGTGCATCATCGTCCGGGGTAGGTCACAGTGTGTAAACACGAACAAATATGTTGTCATACTTTGCCCTCGGTCACGTTACCGCAGGGCGACTGCCTGCAAAGAGTGGACGTAGTTTATTGATAGGAGCTGATGGGGAGCAGCGCAACGCGCTTGTCCCGCCTCATCGCGCTCTTTGCCACCTGTCGGGTCAGCGGGCGATCGTGCGCAACTGTGATGAAACGCGCACCTCGGCGACTTCTCCGGGGCGGGCGCCGGAGCGCGGGTCGAGTTCACCTTCGGGCGCCCACGAAGGCGGAGCCGGCGGCCAGGTGCCACATGGCGGGGCGGCCCCGACCGAGAGTGTGTTATTAAACAGACGGGACGCGCTCGACCGCAAACTGGGGCGCTATGGAAGCCACCGCAACGATGCCCGCCCGACAGAACCGGCCGCTGCCGGCGGCTCTGCATCCCCGAGGCACGTGCGCTCGTCTCTCCGGCGTCGTCCTCCATGCGCGTAGCTCCAGTGCGCGCTACTGCAACTGACAGATAAATCGGAAGGCGTCATCGGCAGCTTGCGTTTAATGATCACTCGAAGGCACATCCGAGCCTTTGGCGCAACTGGCTGCACGCTGGCAGTGTTTAACGAAGGGTGATGTGCTTTATATAACCGTGGCAGCAGCGCGTCACGACCCGCTGCCACAAGTCGAGGTCTCTTATACTCGACGTAGCCGTCTATGACTTGCCGCGGTAATTTAGTGGGTATGGTACGGCGCTTCCTAGCGTGTGGTCGCAGGCTCGAATCCCAGCCGTGGAGGTCGCATATCAATGGGATGGAGCAAAATGAAAAACGCTAATAAAAGTAATATATGAAGTTTTACGTGCCAACACCGCGATATGGTTATGAGGCACACCGTATAGCGGAGGTCTCCGGAAATTTCGACCATCTGCTGTTCTTTAACGTTCACTGACATCGCGCCTCTATAGCATTTCGCCTCCATCGCAATGCGACCGCCGCGACGGGGATCGAACAAGTGACCTTCGGGTCAGCAGCTGAGCACCGTAACCACTATATCACCGAAGCGTACAAAGTGAAAACAAAAAACAAACAAAAAAAACATTCGTACACTTACCTGCGTGTTAAATAACCAGAGGTGATCCAAATTTATCCCGATTTGTTCACGGCGTGTCGGAAAATAAGTTAGTGGTTGTGGCACGTCAAAACCTCGGAAGTTTTCTTTTTTTTCGTTATTCGTGATCGCTCGTTGGATCGTTGATTCAAAAGTGGCTGGCCCGGCGGTGTCATCGTGATACCACGCTTATCTCCGGTAGGTGTTTACGCGCCGGTTGTAAAATGTATTGGCCAACTCGGCCACGTTTCAAGGGGACGTGGGGTAGCTATATTCCGGAAGTTGTAAAAAGTGAGTTTGAGTTTTTATTCAATTTTAATGGTATACCGAAAAAAATTCAAGTTAATTTCCTCTATATAGGTTCCTCACTGAATTGACGGTGGATTTCATATGCTTGTAATGTTTTTACAAAAGATCGGTACCCTCAGTTGCCGTTAATTCCGGTCGCTTACACTACCACCAGCAACTACGACGGGGGAAAAAAAAAAGGGCAGTTCCGTCGTTTGTTTCATTGCCTGCTAACGTGCTTCTCACTCTCACACTTTCGCTTGTTATCGTTCCTGCTGGAATTGCTCACCCTTATTCTCCGTTCAGACATGTCTACATTGACCACCGTATATATCACTTGCACGCATGAAAAACCATCGGACGTGAAACCAGCGAAAGGAAGTCAAGCGAACACTAATTCGTTGTACTGCACCCCTCTTGGAAGGCTTTTTAAGAAAGATCCCGAGAAAAAGTGGTATTAACTTTAAAGAAAAATGCGCCCAATAAAACTGCGACAAAGAACCAATGACGCACAACCAACAAACGAAGTTTTCTGTCTCTATAGTGCCTGGTTTCGCGTATACTTCCACGCTGTCTCACTGATTAAACCGGCTTATATAAATTTGAAGCCGAGCGTCAAAATGATACCGGTGAGCGCACGTGTGTTCTGCGTTAAACAAACGTTAAAAAAAAAAATTCATCTCGGCACAATGTCACGTCGGCTAAGCACGTCGGAAAACCTATACGCATCAGGTAGGCTGACAAGATACCTCTAAAGCATACAAACCTCTTAATTGAATGGCTCATGATGCTCAACAGCTATTTATTTGTTATATATGTGTTTTTCGACATTGTCTAATTGAGTATGCGCCGCATATGCTACTGGCAAGTGTGCATTCTTAGCCAATACTGCACGCAGGTTGGGTATGTGTTGCTGTATGCGTGTAGAATCCACCAATGTATTACAGTATATTATATGTCGTGCTTTTCTATGCATACACATCGCATTATTATACATCGCTTTAATGCTCATCACGTCGCTGCGTGTAGGCGTTCAACAAAATTTCGCGCACCGCATTCCGTGGCACATCACTTCATAATTAACTTCAATATTGCTCAGTTTAACTTATATCCCTAAAGCTGCGTTGCATCTGTGTATTTTTATGTATGATCTCTATTTAACATGAATCTTGAATTGGTGTACACCACTGTGACACAATGGATACAGATTGCTTGCTTATCGCGTGCATTGTACTTCTTCCGCGTGATGTGTGTTGACAGAAAAATGGTAGTGAGAAGTATATGGTATATTATATACTTCTCACTACCATTTTTCTGTCAGCACGCATCTTACGTGTTGCTGCACGTTTTGAATGTTTTATCATGCGTTCATGCGCAGCTCTTGAACGGTGAAGTGCGCAAAAATACACAGTGAATGGTATTAAATGTTGTTTTGTGCTGGGCGGTTGCACAAACATAATCATTGCATGAAATTACACATTCCATAGGGTGAGAAACAACAACAACAACAACAACAAAACACAACTGTACGCATCACGTCGAGTTGCATGCACACAGCGTTTAATTACCCGCTTCGATCACCTAGACTCCAACAAGTGTGTCAGATCTGCATTATCTTTATCGATTACTTCGGCTAAAAATAATAACTAACGCAAATACAATGCCCCCAACTTACGCATAGCACTAATGCTATAGAAATGGGCTCACGTCATCAGAGTGTGTTTATACTAGCTGTTCTGTGTGAAATGAGAATCAATATATTCGCACTTCGTACGTGACAGCATAGCATCCGTATAACTTCAGCGCATCACACTCTAGGAAAGAAGTGAGACATGTTTGTGCCTTATTTGCCTCTGGTATACGTTCAAACAAGCTTTAATATTAAAGCCTTCATTTGTGTCTCTTGCATAATGAAATAACTTGACTGCCGTCGCCTGTGCATGCAACACAAAAGTGTTTTAGTGTCTGATCGTCAAAGAAGCTTCATATGGTTCTGGCAGTCATTACCAAGAACACTATACGGCGTCGATCACCGTTTGATGTGAACAATCAGTGCATAGCAGCTATAGTAAATACAAGAACGAGGCGCGGTAGTCTCTATGTATGTGTTGCTAAGGGCTGGCTGTTTGCACTCGTTTAGGAGTGAGTGTGTTGGTGAGGAGAGCAGGCGGAAGGTACGCGTGCAGGAGTGCGCGAAATATGTTACAGTGCTACCAACTTGCCTCGAGAGCAACCGATCTAAGGCTCGCTCTCTGTTCGTATTGCTTTGTTTCTTTAATTTCTGTTTCGTCGTGTTTCGCATCGAGGCTTTAACTGATTAATACAGTGAATTGGCGGGATTGGCCAGAGGAAGAAAATGATACACTGAAACTGTAAAGAGCTGAGACTATTTCGTTAATCATTGCCCCAATGAGCCGCTCGTTGCTGTATAGTCGACCCATTGTATTGCTAGTTTTACTAACTTCGACGACGGGCTCATCGCATTTATCTCGTGCCGAACTTCTATCTTCCGTTTGGCCGCGTTAACACAATATGCGCAAATACGGAGATTGAGCTCCGACGTGCGCGCTCTATACGGGCGGCGCGACCGAGCCTCGAGTCAAAAGAGCACTGCCTCAATAAAGTGAAAGCGAGCTCTCCGCCTATGCTGGTTAAGCTCGCCGTTGCGGTTTTCAGATTTCACAGATGTCCCGCAGTATAAACACTACTGCCGTCTTGTGTCGCAATATCTTGCGTGCGCTGAAAGTGACGAGATAATGAAACACCGAGGGCTTACAGAACAAAGAAGGCGGGCTGCTATATATCAGGCACGTAGGCAAGGGGGGGGGGGGGGGCCGGGCCCCCCCCGAAATTTTTCCAGCCTTCTATATTGCCAGGCAACTTTTTTTTTGTTTTTGCCATGGAAAGACTTTCTTTCGAACAATAAGGCCTTGCCCCCCCCCCCCCCCCGAAAAAAATTCTGGCTACGTGCCTGCTATATATATAAAAGAACAGAGAAGTCGGTTACCATTACAGGTATGTATACACGTAAAAGCGAGGAATGAAACTAAGCAATCATGAAAGAATCCGGCTTTAGCATAATGGCGTTGAATTTCTATGACAAAGCATGAGGCACTGCAATTGTGCAGGTCCTCTTGAATGTGCATAAAGCAAGCGCTAACAATAACCCCCGCCTCTCTCGTCCACCACCCCTACACACACGGAGGGAGAAAGAAAGAACAAAAACAAGGAATAATAGTAGCAAAAACAGAGCTAATAATGTGTAAAAAAAAGACAGTAATAGAAAATGCATAGTGTTCGGGTAAGGCAAGCTTTGTGTAAAGCGCTCGCTAATGAGTATCGTGTGTCTCGTAATAACGACGTACCGCGAATATGTGCTGAAAATAAGAATTACGTTATTAATTCTGCGAACTATAGGCGACCACCGATGAAGCAACAGCTTTATTGATTAGAGTGAACACCAGCCGTTTATATCGGTTTCGGCTGATTAGCGAATATTGATTGAACTCGTCCTTATCGCGCAGGTGATGCAGCTAAACACGTTTGCCCAATCAAGCGTAATCACCACAATATTGTTCGTTTGTTCAGGAAAAGAGTCGGGAAGTTAGCAAAGACAGTATTGGAAATATTGAGGACTGCAAGAAAGAAAGAACGAAAGGAAAAGAAAAGATAACTGGGGCGATGTACACCCACTGGTGTAGGTTTTGTCTTTAACACTAGACTTACCAACAAATGCACATGTTAGTATCATATGCAGAACATTATCAAAAAAAAAAAGAGAAATGTCATTGTTGATTGTTGTTGAGTAGTTTCATTTCGAGATTAACACCGCAGATACCTTCGCATGTTAAGTATATGCTGCAACTACGAGAAGCTCTAGGGCAACAGATCTAGTGAAGATTAATTGCGTGAGGCTTTCTTGTGGGAGCCTGTCCCCGGGCAAATGCACACATACACAAAAATAAAAACGGTAATAGTGAAACCGACTGCGCTTGACTGCGTGGAGTGATAATATTCAGCGGGCCAAACGTGACGGACTTCTTACATTATGCACTGCGTCGGTGTCACTGTGGCGACAATGTCTCTGCTACGGGCCTTTCTCCTTCGCGCTGAAAGCGAGATCGAAGATACGACGCGAGGCATTCAGGCCTCCTCCCTGTACCGACAGTTGCGGTCGTCCGAGCGGTGCCCTCCGCCCCGGCGGAACAAAGGGCGAAGATTCTCCCTGCCTTCTCCGTCTTTTCCTCTGCAAAAGAAACGCCGCGTTCCTCAGGTCACGAGCAGTGCAAGCCCCGGGCAGTCGTCAAGGCCAGGACCCCAATTGTTTTGAAACAGTGCACGCCGAGGATCCGCGCGAGAAAAAAAAAATAAAGGAAAACAATGCCGCGTGCGGGCTCGGAGGAAAAAAAAAAAAAAAAGCCGGAGGGAAAAGGCATGGTGCAGCGGCGGCCGCAGGAGCGACGCACAATGACCTTTTCTTACGTAACGAGGCAGACTCGCCGAAGGGTCAGACCGCAGGAAACTGGTCACGGGGTCGCAGCGCTGCGAAAGCGAAAGCGCTCCTCGTCTCCCCGGCGTTTGTTCCGTTACCCGCTCTTTTTCCTAATCTTCCTCGCTTTTCTCCTCGGCGGCCAATGTAGGCCACAACCTCGGCGTATCGCCATTGTGCGCGCGCTTGGCGCTCCACGCGCCGGCCGAACATTGTCGGAGAACTGCTGGCGGCGTCCACAATGACACCTCGGCGAGGGCCGACGAAAGATGGCGCCCGACCAGCGACAATGTGCGCGGGAAAGGGGGGATGCCGCGTTGTTTACAAACAATGCATCGTTTGGGCGGCAACCTCCAGGCCAGTGAGTCGGTCGGTCAAAGCTATGTGGCTTCGCGCCCTTTGTTTCCGCCCCTGGCTCATCCATGACCAGAACCCTGCGATGGCATTCTGTCGCTCACTGATCGTTTTCTATCTGTCGCCCCCCCCCCTCCTTTTTCTCTATGTTTATGACAGACGACCAAGTGGCAAGTGGTGATAATCCATGAGCGCGCAAAGAGGCCGCAAGTAGTTCAGTTGCTTCATGACTGCGAGGTGTACTGACAAGTGTGTTCCAGCTTGAGGCTGTGGCAATCGCATAGCTGTAGAGGGGGAGGACTCGGTTACCTTTGCTTTGCCGAGCAGATCGCCGTAGAACAGTCGTTGATATTACCACTATCACTGTTAGGGCCATGCGCCTAAACAAACGCTGTCTGCGACTACAATTCTCATACAGACACAGTTCCGCTGTCCTACACTTTGACCTCATCACTCGCATAGATTGGAATATTGTCACCGCATATTACTTCGATTAAAGGCAGTTTCGCCCAAAATGCGAATTCGAGTCATCGTTAGCTATATGCAGTGAGGCTGGTTGCATCGTCCAGTATCAGTTAAATATTCACAGCACTACACACATCACACTTCCCATGACTTCAGAGGTAGTATGATTGCAGGCGGGATGTATATGCAGTCTGCAGACAGCTTATTATCCCGCTCGTTATGCATAACGGTGTTCTCACCCAGGATTGCACTGAGTGTTGGGTGGCTATATTCACAGGTGGAGTTTTTGCCTCATCCAGAACCCGCAAAAATGTACGCAGTGGAGAAAGCCGAATAGTTACGAGAAGTCACTTCAAACTCCCCTTTGCATTTCTCTTCTCCAACTTGCCAGCCGATGATAAACAGAAGAAGAGAGAAAAAGTTTAATGACAGCTAAAATTAACAGCCCCATTATGATGCATGGCGCTTGCTACTTCGGAGGGAGTGTATGAACTGACATAATACGAAATTAAAGTCGATGACACACGATTTGCATATCGTTTAAGCGATCAACATGTTTAACGCGAAAAAAAAATAAAAAAGGTGGCTGTGAGTCATGCGCCATCCACAGTGGGGTAACCGTATTGCCACAATGGGGTAATGCCACAATGGGGTAACCGTATTTTGCGATAATCACGTCACCCGCCACGGTGGTCTAGTGGTTATAGTGCTGGACTGCTGACCCGAAGGTCACGGGGTGGAATCCCGGCCGCGGCTGCCGCATTTTCGATGGAGGCGAAAATGCTTGATGCCCATGTACTTAGGTTTAGGTGCACGTTAAAGAAACCCAGGTGGTTGAAATTTACGGAGCCCTCCACTATGGCGCCTCTCATAATCATATCATGCTTTTTTGACGTTAAATTCCAAGAATTATTATTATTATTACAATCACGTCCAGGCGAGCAAAGCGTTAGCGCGTTTCGTGGGCTGTGGGTTTTGATCCTTCTTCTTTCGCATCCTTTGGTCATGTCGCCGGCAAATATCAACTTTTCAACACGTTCTTGATTGAAGGCAGTCGTACTAAATAACGAAATAAAGGAAGAAAAAAAAGCATGTCCTGGTGAAGCAGTTTGTATTATCAGGCAATGTTGCATTGTGCTGCACAGTGCTTACTGTGTACCCGTGTTCTTTAAGTGTGAAATTATCGCATATTAAACGCCATGGACTGCACAGTACAGGTGTCTTGAAATGCCTATGTCGCTGTGAAGGCCTCCTTAGATGTTCATTTCAACGAACAGTGAACTTCGTGCAACTACGAGCACAGCGCCCTCATGCAACGCCACGTGGAGAAAGTTTCACGAGTAGCCAGCGAGCGCCGTCTCGTGTGGGCCGAGCCAGTGTATCGGAACTACCGCTGGTACGCGACTAGCGCATGTCAGAGGTGGCAAGCTGTCTCGGTCCAACCTGTGCCGTGCGGCGCGCCCACGCGATCGAGTCAGCAGCATGCATGCATCTGTCACTTTGTGACGGTCGCAGACGAGCGCGTGCATGCCCCCCCCCTCCCCCTTCTACCCCCCTTGCAGCAACGCAGACCTGGCGCAGACAGAAGAATGATTGCGGCGCGACTGATGCCACGAAAGAGAGTGCGTGCCTGTGTGAGTGGGGCACGCTCTGAGCTTGCATTGACACGCGGCCAGGACACAGTGCGTAGTTGTTGCCGGGGGCAGCTGCGGCATGCACAGTTATTACAGATCGAGATGAACCGTGGCCTGAACTGCTGCAAGCGCATCGCCGTTTATAGTGCAGTTCTGTCGCGCAGATATTTTAATCTATAGGCAGTTAAGGTAGACATCAGTTGTTAAATGAATTGAGAGACACAATGCGCGTGACTCAAACTGGCTCCAGGCCTTCTAGTGGAGCTCCCATTGTGTCGACTGTTGCGCACAGCTATATGAAGAATGGAGGGGACCGTCACTAACCATCCTCTCTCCATACACACGCACAAACACGCACCCCAACCTTTCTCTAAAAATATAAAAAAAGAAAGAAAGATTTGGAACGCATATAGTTGCGAGGAAGCCCTATACGCTAGGCTTAGTAACAACTGTGGACGCCGGTGCTCGAGTTACCATCGGATAGCTTTGTCCACCGGGCTGTATCTCGATTACCCCAGAGACCGAGTCCCTAAAAGCGCAATCCTTTATAACGTCATCGAGGGGCATTGGAACCCCTTGAGCTTTTTCTGTGCTTACAGCGAAACGATAAACGTTGGCTCAGACCTGTGTTACGTTTGTTTGTGCTAAGAGTAAACCATGACATAACGACTGTACATCCTATATTTATTCTATTTATTTTGGATATACTGGCACTCTGAGGACTGCAGTATATCATAAATAATAATGCGTGGACTGATATTGTAAATATATTCGAGGACTAATGGTATACATAGAGGCATTGCGAATATGCAACCTGTTTGTCAGTAACTTCTCTGTTGGCTCCTATTTCTGAGCAGAGTTAGAATTCCCTCACTTGGTTAACTCGGCTTTCCGTCGTTTCTGAGCCGTGATGGACGTCACGATATTGTTGCAGCTACTATAGCGCTTTGCAGCGCTGAAACTTGTAGCGGAGACACGCGTGTCTCAGTCCTGTTAATGAAAGCAGCACATGACGCTTACTGGCGCGGTCACAGTGCCACGTGTGCGCGAAAAAAT
The DNA here is from genome assembly GCF_013339695.2 of Rhipicephalus sanguineus. Classification (NCBI taxonomy): domain Eukaryota; kingdom Metazoa; phylum Arthropoda; class Arachnida; order Ixodida; family Ixodidae; genus Rhipicephalus; species Rhipicephalus sanguineus. Next base: position 233,961,883 of record NC_051176.1, read on the forward strand.
GTTTCATCGCTGTCGCGCTTGTCTTCGATCCCGCCAATATATCGACGCGCCTGTTGCCACTGAAGTGCAGTTCCGGGCGCTGGATGGAGAGTGACTGCCTATTCAAGGAGATTCGCGCATTTCCCATGCACATGCATAAATACCCTTTGACCGTGTAACCCGCTGTTCGATCGGCGCCGCTTGTCGGCGGCGCGTGGGATGGATGTTCGACAGGTACTACACGTACGAGGCGCTGCGTCATCGCGACGTCATTTTGCTACGCGCGTCTAACAACACGATTGATGCGCCCGTTCGCAACGCAGGAAGTCCCTGGCTTCTTAAGATCTACGAACGGAAATCGTTGGGCGCGTGGAAAACGTGCTTCAGACCTCGTGGGGCTAGTCTTGACGACAAATAAATTCATTGCTGGCTTGATTTCAGTGGATCACCGAATTAGCGCGAACGCCAGCGTGTATACTTGCAATATTCCCACGGATCGGCGCGCCGTGGTCTCTATACAGCGGATCGGGCGCTGTTACCGCTATTTGTGATTGTCAAATCGCCCTTGTAGGTTAGCAAACCAGACTTGTGTTCTGTTTAAGGTCCCTCTTTTTCCTTTCTTTCTTTTCTCAGTTACCTTTTCGCCATGATCGACGCCAAGCCAGTTCTATGACGTTGGTTGTCGGAATACGCCGGTTCGTTAAGCCAACCGGCTTATGATAGAGGTCATGGAAATGGAACCGCAGTAGCCTTATTACGACGTGCTATAATTTTGAATTTCTCATGCACTTGAGCTTTCGAAAACGAGAAACAGGCAGAAGGATTTCTTTTTCTTAGCTTCTCACTCTCGAAGATCTTCATACATTTTCTCATTCTATATATTTTTTATCAACGTGCATTCTTGTAGCTTGTTGAGAACATGCTGTGTGTCGCGCAGTACTCGTACATGTTGAATGTGTGACTTGCACACGAGGACGTGTGCGCTGTAACTGTGCTTGGGATGTTTTTAACGCGTTCCCTTGAACTGCTGTATATCGGAACTGTGCGTCAAGCGTGTGTCAAGAGATCATACTAATCTCTACGATGTAGAGATGTTTAGAATATTTCGAAGAATTCCTTTATATTTTGTCGTAGTAGAAAGAAAACAAAGAAATAATGAAATGAGAAATTTCGTTATTTCTTATTTCATTATTAGAAAGAAAGAAAGAAAGAAAGAAAGAAAGAAAGAAAGAAAGAAAGAAAGAAAGAAAGAAAGAAAGAAAGAAAGAAAGAAAGAAAGAAAGAAAGAAAGAAAGAAAGAAAGAAAGAAAGCTTTTATTTTTTTGGCTCTTAGCGTCGATCAAGGTGTTGTTAATACACATGTAGTTTTCCAAAAAATAAATAAATAAAAACAAACTTGGAACTTCGTGCTGATGAGGTAATCATCTAGTTGATGGGCGCAGCGAGAGCACTTAAATATAATTATTATTTTCCTGCATTTTACACTGTAAACCACTTTGCACCCTTAAAGGGTTACTGACACCATTTTTCGAAGGCGAGTTTACTCTGCCATACAAATCTGCTGTATGCAGAGACGAGCCCTGAGCAAGCATGAAGCTCAGCAAATGCTGATAAGATATTTCACTTCAGTTTTCACATGGCGCACCTACCGACATCGGCACTAGCTTGACATCAAGGTACAGTACTAATTCTGGTGACTTCACGCAGCACTCTAGCTAGTTGTGATGCCATCGGGCGCCAAAACTTCGAAAATGGCCGCTCGTGCGTCACCAACAGAGCCACAGTGCGGAGCGGCTGTGGAAACGTCACAATATATTGCGCGAGCACGTGACCAGAAGCCCATACCGTGTTGTGACGTCAGGGTACAGTAGGAACCGAAACTAGCTTTTAAAAACATACCGTAATTACTTCTTCAGGGTACACTCACGCTTAGCAGTACATTTTCTAGGCTCTTGAGGGCTTGGCCTTCAATTTGACGCAAGAAAACGACAACTGAAAACGTTCGTGTCAGTACCCCTTTAAGGGGGTTTCAAGCAAGCAAAACACCCTTTTGCCTAAGCAAAATTTGCAAAAATTAGGGTGTAAGAGTGTTTTCCTTCCCCAAATAGCCGTTAAGGGGTGATGTTCTAACTAAAACGCCCTTTAGGAGTTAAGGGTGTTATGGGTTATCTAAATACCCATGGCCCATACCACAGTGTGCCAGATGATAACTGGGACTCGCTGATTAAAATGTCGTTGGATCTTAGGCGAGTTTAGATGAGAAGATATGTCTCTTTTAGGGGTATCTACAAGCATACCATAAACTTACGCCTATCCTTTTAATGTTTAATGTTCATTTATACGGAACAGAAATATCCCCAGTGGCACTAAACGGAGGCTTAAGATACTATGGCTATATATACCAGACGGTCAGTGTAAGGCTGTGTAGCGCGAGCGCTCCTTCCATGTGATATTTTACAATACGCTCTGTTGTGTGTACGGTTTGGTGCGTGCGTGCACCTTCTATGCTGATGTCATCTGTAATTGAATGTTCCCTGACTGGTAGCTTTTATTTTTCACGTTTTTTCAGTGATAAGGGTGTTTAGGCCCTTGGAAACACCCCATGATAAGTGTATTAGACCAGTGGCAACACCCTATGGTATGGGTGTTTTGGTACGTGAGAACACCCTTTTCCTAAGGTGTAAGGGTGTTAGTTATAGGCACGGCAAAACGCCCTTAAGGGTGTAAACTGGTTTGCTGTGTACGTGCCGAAATCTCGACATGATTATGACGCACGCCGTAGTGGGGCCTGCGGATTAATTTTGACCATCCGGGTTTCTTTAACGCGCACCTCAATCTATAGCCACGCGGTAGTTCGGGTCGTAGTAGAAAACAGCGCAAAACTTGAAGGACGCTTGAACTTCGCCTTCAAGAGTAGAACGTGATAGCGTAATCGGGCTCCGTGCGCATCGCCTTCTCAATTGCTAGCCTCGCTTCGATTCTCGGTGCATGCCTCAACCGTGCCGTAAGGAAACGAACGACAGTGCGCGTAACTTTGGCCGTTTCAAACAATGCCAAAATGCCTACTACAAGTACAGTTGTTAAGTGCCCACTGCGCCATAATTATTCCTCTTGTGAATAAGTGAAGGGCCCACTACGCGTCCGTAAGGCAACACGTGAACCTACGCAGCTGCTCACTTTGTTGATTTTTTTTTTTTAGCTGATGACGATTAAATATGTCTGAGCGCTTTGTAATGGGTTGGCCTTTAAAACGCCCACTCATTGCGCATTTCACACGTTTTGATGCCTGGCGTGGGTCTACGCTTCTGCCACGCAATATTACATATGACATTCCTTTAACTACATGGCATTAATATAGTGTTTTTTTTTTTTTTCGAAGCAGTTTCAAGCAATAGCGCGGCTCTGTGGCACAACATCTGCTTGCCACCCAGACGGCCTGAGTTCGATTGTCACTCGGAACGAAGTTTTTTATTATTTATTTTATTTGCATCTTTCTCGGAGTTTTGGTCACGGACAAGATGATGATTTTTCACTCACAAGCAACGACGCCGACGCCGACACTGACACCGGAATTCCTGCGAAACGAGCTTTTTAACGCTATCGCGTTAATACAACGAAGACCAGAAAGACCAAACGTGACTAGCGCTGGCAGTTCGGGTATTTCGCATCCGAACGAAATGCGTCCGCCGAATCCGAGAATTGAACCCGCGTCCTCTAGCTTAGAAGCGCGACACCTTACCAGCTAAGCTACAACGGCGGATGGAATGCTACATATATATTTGACTGGAAATTTACCAAGCACTCGTTAACGCTGAAAGTGGCCAGTATTTGCGTATAAAGTCACACCTATACCAATGTGAATTTCGATAAATATTTAGCCCTGACGTCCTTTTCAGCTGCAGTGAGTCCGCTTTCAATTCTTCAATCACATCAAGTGAGTCGAACGTTCAGTCCAGCAATGTCAGGTAAATAGTTGGAAGTAAGAAAATTTGTTACCATCTGGGCTGTTTAACATGCACCCGAAGAATAGCGCACGAGCGTTTGCCACTCCGCCCTATAGGAACGCGGTAAAACGTGACAGTTCATATATTAACGCTCTATCGTTAAAGAGCTCGTTTCGCAGAAATTCCGGCGTCGGCGTTGTTGGTTGTGAGCGAAAAATCACCATCTTGTCCGTGACCAAAAAATCGAGAAAGACGCAAATAAAATAAATAATAATAAAAAACTTCGGTCCGTCTGCGTGGCAAGCAGGTGTTCTACCAGAGAGCCGCGCTATAACTGCTTCGAAAAAAAAAAAAAACCCTATATGAATGCCATATAGTGGAAGGAGTGTCTTTCACAGATGTAATATTGCGTGGCGGAAGCGTAGAATCACCCCGTGACGTCAAAACATGTGAATTGCAAAACGAGGGGGTGTTCAAAAGCATTAACAAAGTGAGCAGCTGCCTATAGGTTCGTGTGTTACCTTACGGATGCATAGTGAGCCCTTCGCTTATTCGCAAGAGGAATAATTATCGCGTACTGGGCACTTAACCACTGTAATTGCAATAGGCATTCGAGAATACTTTTACACGGCCTGTGTTATGCGCGCAGTCGTTTGTTGCCTTAACGCAGGGCTGAGGCCAGGAATTGAGAAGGCGATGCGCACGGGGCCCGATTACGCTATCGCGTTCTACTCTCGAAGGCCAAGTTCAAGCGTCCTCCGGGTTTTCTGCTTATTTTTTTTTTTCGCATACACCTCTTGTATACCTCATGCGCTGTGTTCATCTGAGCGCCATTTTCGCGATAAGCAATGTGTCTCAATCAGTTAACGATAATGATACTCGTTTTGTCATATTGTGTCTGCAACCGTTTAACAAGCGCGGTAGTGTCTGAGTCCAGCTCAAATTCGTCTTATTAATATACACGGACGCGTGAACTTCACATATTCCTGGAGGTTAAAAAAAAAAAGGCCGAATTTGCTTCGCAAACTTACCCCTACAGACTTGGCGCACGTCGGCTGGCAATTTATAGAGCTGTATTTTGTAAATAGGAATTTCGTTACGGTTCTCCTGTTTTTAGCGGCGATGCAGCCGCATCCCAGCCATTCACAAAGGCCAAGGGGTGAAGCGAAATGAATCGTTGCGAAATCCAATGTCCTGAAGCCCAATTCATCTTCTATAGTTATTGCCGCACTAATCCTCGTTTTGAGATCTTTTTTTTTTTTTTTGCAAGTGCCAGGCGACTGTGAGTCCTGCGTCTGTGCGTGCGGCTGCGGAATGTATAAGCGATTATTCCCAGTTTCAGCGATACTTGCAATAGTTCTTATTCGGACGTAAGATATATGCACGTAATACATCAGTATCTTTCTTTACTCTTGTTGCGGATTGATTGAAGCGCTCCTTCTTTAAAATAATCATCCCGCAGCATAGATTGAAGCATTCCATAACCGTCCGCAATATTGCCCCGTTCTTTATTTTCTCTCCCTTTTCGTTAAGTTTTCGTTCTTGTTTTCACCAGGACCGAGCAGAATTACTTCATCATTTCCCGGCCCGAGCGCCGGCATCGCGTAAATTGTGACGCATTTAACGTTCAACCTTCTGGGATATTTTTTTATTTGTTACCGCACCTCACTCAATTATACGACGCCTCAGTGTGTAAAGGTTCGTGAAAAATATAAATGAATTCCTGCAGCAGCATTGGGCGTGAGCGTATACTATGTGCAACGGCGAAATTTGCATACAATGTGCAAGAACTTGAACGCCGCTTATTCGAGAAAAAGGAAAAGAAGTAAAACGCAAGTCGTCGTGCATGCAATGAAAGCGGCAGAGCCTACGCATGGAAGTCGACCTTTTTTAACGGCGGAGCGGTTTAAGCTTTTCGTTCCGCCGGTTCGCGTGACCGGAAAACTAAGCCGCGCCTAGGGCGTGCGACGCAGTGACTTGGCCAGCGCGCGCTCTCTTCGTCCTCTTCTTCGCCTTAGGACTGACTATAAATAAAGGTGTAAACTTTGCGCGCTACAAGGATAAGAGTGGACGAGGAAAGAACGATACGGGACAACACAAGCGCGACAGTTTCTTCTTGGCGACGTAAGTTCGAGAAATGAGGATAGTTATAGCGCCCGTTCTCGTTCTCGTCCCATGTGTTTGTGTTCATTAAGCGATGTATTCTGCTGTATTCTAATTGATCCGACCAACGAGCTCGCCTCAACACCCTCTTAAGTTATAGCACTTTTTTTTTTCTGTATCGCCTAGTAATCGGGCGGAAAAAATGGCCTGTGGCCAGCACACCCATTGAGGCTGACACGATGGATGTGCAATGTAGGCGCTTCTTCAATGCGTGTGCCTTCTGAAGAAAACAAAAGAGAAGCACAGAACAGACGAAAGGAAGAGAAAGGAGAGAAAGAAACAGAGAGACAAACAGTCAGGAACAGAAGGAGAGGACCTTGCCAATTAACATTTTGCTAATAATCTAGGTCGGCCACTAGCTGCACTGTTAGTCCATCCTTACATCACTAGTGCAAGCCGCTCACATTTTTATTTGATTTATTTTGTTTTTCTCTCTTACTCACAGCTCGTGCCGTGTATCCGGGGCTGTGGCGCAGTGGATGTGTTGTGATTGCTGGCTAGAATAGAGTCGTGGCTTTGACTGCCTGTCATGGTTGTCGTATTGTGGTGGAGGCAAAAAGTCCTGGTGTTTGTATATTTGCCTGTGCATGTAACATTAATGGACTAAAATCCATCTGCATCAAGGCCACCAAGAGCCAACCGCAGCGGTGTATCTGGAAGTCCATGTGTTGCTCCAAGACCGTACCGCGTAAGCGTACACTGGAAGCCAGTCATCGCACGACTTTCTCTTGCTTAGGGATCAGCCGGCTATCGGTATATCCAGCGAAACACAATTGGTGAGCGAAGAAGTCCAGGGCAAAAGTGGCCACGCATGGCTCACAATGGTTAAAAAAAAAAAACGCGAACGTGTTGTTCTTATAATAGTCAGGCATAGTGCACCTGCGTCGATTCGCAAACCTGGTTTGAGGAATTAAACTGCAGAGGTCAGCAAGAAGGCACAGTTGCACGGAGCTTGAAATGCTCAAAACGCTCGTGTACATTGTTGCTGAAATTTCGAAACATTGTGCAACACAACCTTGTGTCCAGGCAGGCGTATCACTAAACCCCGAAAATAGCTTGCATAAGGCTGTAGAACAGACAGCGTAAACCAAGTTAAATACAGAAGAGTGCTTTATGCTTACAGCTCCCACCCCCTTACTAAGGAGGCTTTTTGTCTTTTCTTTTTTTTTTTCTCATAAAAAAAATCACCGCATCTCCACTGATGTGAATCATGACGAATGACGAAGCACTGGGTACCATACCGGTATAGTAGTAGTAGTAGTACAACTTTATTTATAAGGGTTGGGATAAGGGGTCATGAGCTCGATGGGTGGGGCCCCAAGTCCAGGGCTCCACTGGCTACTGCTGCCTGCCTGACGTGACCCAGAAGCGCAAGCTGTACCTCTGGGTCAGAGCTGGCGAGCTGGGCCTCCCATTGCTCGAAAGTATTAGATAGGTTGTACTTGCCTAAAAAGGCATCTAAAGTTGGTGGTCGGTTTAGGCATCCCCACGAGATGTGATATAGAGATGGCGAGCCGCCACACCACGGACAGGCGTGCCCATACAGCGTTGGGAAAATTTTGTTCAATCTTTGTAGATTGGGAAAGACCCCCGTTTGAATCCTACGGAGGTCAATCGCGTCCTCCCCTTCTAATGATTTGTGGGGGGCGCTGTATTTTTGTCGAGTGCCTCGCTGGTGAGCCAGAATTTCGCGAGGGGCCATTCTGGATGGGTCGTTGTCCTCCTCGTTAGTATTCTCCTGAAGTGTTTGAGGGGATTGAAAGTGCGGTCGAGGCTCTGCTCGGTTCGTGAGCCCTCGAACAAGAGCGTCTGCACTCTCGTTTCCCTCCAGGCCTGTGTGTCCTGGACACCAGATCAGCCTGTAGTTGTTTTTCAATCTCCCGCCTAGGAATTTACTTAGCTTTATCGGGAGGCGGCCTTTTAAAAATAAACGGCACGCTTCCTGTGAGTCGGAGATGATAATGGTCTGTGGTTCCTCCCTTCGTTCTTGCTCTTTGATCGCAAGGGTAATTGCAAAGCATTCCGCCTTGGCGATCGAGGACGTGTACAGGGATGCACATGTCATCATTCTGTTGTCGCTGCTGAGGACTGTTGCAACGGACCGTTTGAAGTTATATGCGGAAGCGTCCACATACAAAACATTTGTTTTGTTTTTTAATGTTTTACGGAGCCATCGCACTCTCTCCTCTCTGCGCTTTTTGTTTGTATTTACGTCCATGTTCTTGGGCAGGGGAGCGATCGAGATCTTGCCGCGGACGGGTTCCGGGATGTCTACAAGAACCTCGTCCAGGTTCTGGGGGTACGGTGGGAAGCCCACCCTAGCGAGTATCTCTCGCCCGGCTTTCGTCTGACTTAGACGATTTCTCTGCGCGGTCAGTACCGCTGTCTTTAGCTCAGGATATGTGTTATATATTCCGAGTTCTAATAACTTTTGAGTTGGTGTGCTTACCGGTAGTCCTAGGGCTACTTTGTAGGCACTCCTGATTATAGACTCGACGTTTTCTTCTTCAGATTTGTTTAGCGTGTGGAAAGGTAGACTGTACGTTATCTTACTCAGTACGAGTGCCTGTACTAATCTAATTGTGTCTGTCACCGTACGTCACCCGCGCGTTGCCACTGCGAATGTAAGTTGAGTGACATAGTGTGTATATATATGCAAATGTATTGATTTGGTTCCTCTTGAATGTTCTTCTATTTTAATCCTCTTGTTATAATTCGTATATCGTCTTGAATTTTGTATTCCCTTTTCCCTTCATTATAAGCGCTTTGTGGTCTGCGAAATGGAGAGTCAATGGTCAAACTGTCAGGCACGACACCTTCCACATCCCACTGTGCACATCCTTCAGAATTGCGATAGCCAGATTTGTTGATTTCGGGAACATAGTGCTTTTAATTATTATTCGATTTCATTTTTATTAAGATATTTCAGGAGTGTTTTGAGTGCTGCATATGGCTCTTATCTGAGACTTCATAATCGTAATCGTAATCGCAACTTATAATTCTAATTCGTATATCATCTCGAGTTCTGGATTCCGGTTTCCCTTCACTTCATTTTCGTTTTCCGTTGTGCAGGTGTTCAGATTCGCTTTCGGTTTTGTGAAGCCTTACAGACGCCGACAAGGCTATGCCCTAAGGAGCTTCGCCCCTAAAAGCACCTTTATTCAGTGTGGAATTGAGCGAATTGCATTCTTGAAAGCATCGTATTCCCACGGGTGTAACTAGGAAAGTACATCCTTCGGGAGGACCGAAATTCGATTCAACATAGAAGCGCAGTGTCCTGTTTCGCGTTGCACAACTCAGTGTGCTTTAACAGAGATACCGTCACATGAAGAAATTCACGTACAAGAGTGTAGGCGAATATTTACTGCTTATAAACAAAGCGAAGAGTAAAAACAGTTTGCGACCGCTCGCGTATCGAAACCATGGCGTGAACATCGATTCATTATTCCAATAACCACATCATCACTAACTATCAGTAATTCCTAATGCGCGAATTGTTTTAGTACGTCCACAATCCGCGACACGTAGCATAGAATACAGTTCCAAAGAACACTGCAGGAGCACCACAAGTGGCACACACAAGTTGGATCGCACTTTGCGACACGTTGCATCATGCGCTACGTAGTGGGCATTGATAGCCGTACAAGGGGGGCGCGCATAAGAACAGCGAGCGCTTTTTGTGTATTGCTTAACTGCGCGGTCATCTACGTGCATTTTAAAAATTGCCACATAGAATTGTTGCGCGCCGGCTAAGAATACTAACGGAAGTAATGTTGTAATGCCGTCATCAGTGTTCCTGTATCACTCAAACAAAATATCCCTCAACTCGTACATCTTAGAACAAAAATATAGTCCTCATCCATATACATATATGTGCGCCCGTGTACTTAGATTTAGGTGCACGTTAAGGAACCCCAGGTGGTCGAAATTTGGGGAGCCCTCCACAACGGCTGCCTCATTATCGCGTCGTGATTTTGGCCCGTAAGACCCTTAATATTATTATTATTATTATTAAGCGATTCCTTCACTCCGGCTCGCGACAGCGGCGACGTCAATGTGTAGCTGGGATAGCTGAAAGAATTTTGTATCATCATTCATGGGCGGTGTTTATACCATATCGATGATATAATGCTCTGTCAGTTAGCCTACCTGTACAGGTGAAGGTAACATTCGCTTGCACGGCATGGCGCCGGATGTGGCTGTCCCACTAGAACACAATGGCCTAGATTTGCAGCAGGTAACTTGCAGTTGCCGTTTATGACTCCTTTCTACACACCTGTGCAGAGCACAGACACCGTTTCCATGACTAAAGAAAAGGTTAAGTCAGCATTATAGCTAGCCATGTCCTTTATATTTTAAGTTGCACCGGTTCGATGTGTCCTTACATAAAGGCGTGGTGCAGCAAACATAATTTCGCATTCCAACGGGACCGAGCGGTGCCACCTCAAAACTATAAATCTAATGCTCGTTGCCGCGCGTTTATCCTTGGGAATCAACACGACGCATGGCTGAGAGGCAACACTATACTGCCATTTATCGGGTTGCCTCATTCGTGCACTGCTGGTAAATTTATAGGATATTCGCCGCAGTACTTGCATACATCCTCGTCTGGCGATTCACACGTGGGCGTGAGCTCGTAGTGAATCACATGTGTCGGTTTGGGATTTTCCCTTGTTCGACGGCGGGATAGAAGGCAGGCTTTGTTGGCCGATGAGATATAAGATTCATCGTTGTTCTGGCAGACTTAAATTAAGCTTCTCCCAAAATAACCTAAGCAATACGCAATCTTGCATCAAAACCGACGGAAGAAGCGCAGATATTAAGCAGGTATATGAAGAAAAAATATAGTAGCTCCATGTGTATTTTACGGGAGTACGCTGATTTCCTCACATCGCAGAACAGTATGAAAGCGTTCTCCTCAGTATCACGAAACAGGAAAAATGGCAGCTCCCATCGATCCTGACCAAGAGAGAAGGCCGAGATGTCAGTTAAAAAATGCGTCCGATTGATTATCTTACGCTGGAGGAGAAAATGTGTAAGGACTGTAGGCAAAATCGAAGCGGCTTGAAGCCCTACGACAGATGGAAGGTGAAAAAAAAAAGTAAAGCGGATGTCATCGCAGTCGTGAACAACCACAGGTCCGGGCCCGCTTTTCGCTACGCGTTGACGTCGACGGGGCTTTCATCTCTCGGCCAGGGCGTCGTGGAACTGGCCGATTACGACGATAGCAGAAAGCAGCGGACGAGAAAGATGAGACGGCCGTGTGGGTGACGGTCAAGGCCGCGCGCTTTGGCGCGCTCAATTGTCGAGAGTGAAAATAAAAGAAGCGCGCCGCGGCGAAGCCCCGCCGGGGACCCGAGGCGATGGCGCGCCATGGCTGCTGCGATGCCCCGAAGAGGAAATGTGCGGCCTCGCTCGGCTCCCTAGTAAACCCGCTGACTTGGACGCCTGCCCGGGCTCTGGAATCACTCGGTCCGCCCGTCACGCATCCCGTCTCACCTGCGCCTTCGGTGTCGCGGGAGGAGAGCCACGCCGAGAAGACGGCGATAAAAGTTGCACTCTGCGGCCACGAGCATCTATTAACGCCGAGCACGGACGTCGACGTAAACAGAGCCCTGCTTATTCAGCCGCTGCTTCTTCTCTAATGATTATTCCCAATCGCCTTCTCCCGTATATCGCTCCTGAATCAACGTCACTGCTCTCTCACTTTTTCTTTTTTCCTGGCGCTGCATCCATAACTGCAACAGGTGGCATTTCGCACGTGAACGATGGGATTGTGGAGCCTTGTTTACAAAGGTAATTCATTCTATTAAAAAAAATGTTTATACACATTCTTGAAGACCCTGTCCTGGGTATATTTTCCCCTCATGAATGCCATGCCAAGCTGATAACGCGCATGCGCCGTTCGTGATCTGGAAGTACTGGGTGCACTGCGTTACAAAAACGCAAAGCACGAAAGGTCTCGCAAGCTCGGATAATTATTGTTTGGGGACAAGGTAACGCGCGGGAAAAAAAATGCGATGTATTTTTTTATAGTATTTGCGCGCAGAAACGGTTAGAACGTTCGCCAGCAAAGCGCGACAGCCAGGGCTGGGCAAAGATACTTTGAAATTGTATCGCGATACGATACTTGACAATTGTATCTTAATATACTTCGATACATTCTCAAACTTGTTATTATAGATCCATATAATGTAGCAGCAAACGCCTATACACAAAATGTATGCTTGAAAATTTCCTAACTGTGACATATTTTGTTTCACTCGAATGAAATGTCTGTTAGTATCTTAAAAGTGTTGCCCTTCTTGCTCAAAGTACATTAGTTTCCTTCCAAAACAACTTATTGCGGTTTGTTTTAGCTTCTTCACAGGACAACTCTTTATACACTTCGCTGACGCGGTTCTTGCTTGTCATTTCTGCAATTGATGGGAGTCGCTGCTCAGCTTGCCGACCAGCTAGCGGGTTGCCATATAATCACAATAACTCAATAAGAAACCTTCGCACGACGGCGCAAATACCGGTGTAGACTTGTCCGTAAAACCTTGTCCGTAAAAGACAGTTTGCACAATACCGTATATCCGAACAGGTGTACAGCAGCAGCAACGCTGGTAGCGACATTTTTTTGTTTTGTTTTTTTTTTTGGGGGGGGGGGGGCAGCGCATGGTGTATACGGTGTTTGAGACCGTTCGCTAGGGGCCCGGCCGGCACACATGACCGTCTCCATGCCATTTGTTTTTATTTTCTAAATAAGTATGGTCGTGAGCTACACAGACATGGCTGGTCTCACGCATTTATTTCGTGAGGAACATGTGGTCACCACGTGCTGAGACATAACCGTGGAACAAAAAAGATATTTCAATCCGCGTCCAGATTTCACTCGTTGTGTACATTGGTATCGTTGTTTCTCGAATCCTGACTCCAAATTCCCTCCAGAAATAACCTATATATGAGATATGGGAAGGCTTCCTTTCAAATGGCAACGTCATTTTGTTCAAACTCTCTCCGACCCCACCATCTTCACTGTCCCGGCCCTTCGCGACTGCGGCCCGCCGGCTATAAGCTGAGTTTGAGACCCCTGGTGTATACGTAGATGACGTAAAACTGCAATGAATTTCTATGTTCTACTTAGCTGCTGGCGTAAGGGATTCTTTGTTGATATACTCACTAACGTGCAATATTTTAGCAATTTTTCTTCAACGAGAGAACATGTGCAACACAGAAATGTCTCAGGTGTATTGTATAGTTGCACAAAGCGTCGCAGGACACCGCTGCTATACGCGATATTGCCGCTTATAGCTCCCATTACGTGGCGATTAGTAATACGAAAAATATTTAAGAAGGCCTAAAAGAAGAAAACAAATATAAGTAAAATAGAGAGGTGGTTGTGTATTCACATTGAATGAGTACAGAAACACAATACAAAGGGCACCCTTAGTAGCTATGAGCATGAAGTATCGTCATCTTACTTGTTGAGACAATAAAAAATTCAGTGCCTATGGAAAATTGCCCGAAACGGGTCGTTGGGACGCTCATGAGTAAAACGGAGCATCCAGTAAAACAATGTTTCTCGGATTCCCTTCCTAACATCTTGAAGATGGCTCCTAATAATGTCCATTATTATAATGCAAAGTCAATTTTGCTATTTTCTTAAGCGGCAAGCAGAATACTCAAGGCACGCCCACATAATAATATATTTGTTTTCAAAATCGCATTGGCAACGTGTAAATGTGTAAACAGTAGTAGAAATAAAGCAGACAGAAGAGTAAAGCCAGAAATATTATTTTGGGAGCGCGTTACAAAAGATATACTGCAGTGACCAGACCGGAAAAACAGTACAGAGACCTAGGTAATGCATGTGATGCAAAATGACAGCTAGCTAAGAAAGCACTTGTGCTAATAATCAAATTATGATTTCATAAATTCTTTGAATAAATGTAGATGGAAGTGAACAATACGGTACGCCAAGATATTTTCTGTTAGGTAAACGCTCGCTCTATTAGATCTAGCATCAGTACCAGTGGTGCTAAAGTTGTTAGAATCTTATTTGCATATAAGTGAATTCATTGCATGCAAGTCAAACTTACATCCACGAGATCCTTCAAATCGCTGATATGTAAAATCCACGCGACGCAAAGCAACCCCATTCTTGCACGCATCGCATTTCGTTACGGAGCAAGACGCAAGAGAATCTTCAGTAACGACACTGTTACAACATCAGAATTTTCGTGATAGACGCCGCGCGCAGTGGAGTACGCGGCGCAAGACAATGGCTAAGAGCAAGTGTCGCGACATTGGCGCAAATAAAAAGAAAATAAATCGAGAAAACAAAAGGTACGTGGGTTGGGCGTAGACGTCCGCGTGCTTGTCTTCCGGATAATGTCACTGCCCTTAGACTTATTCAGATGGCTCAGTGGCACCAGTACCAGCTTGAGAAGCGGAGCTTGGCCAGCGATTATTGTTTCGCACGGTTGTGTTGCGATAGAAGTGTCTTGCATCCTAAGATACACGATACATTATTGAATGTATCGGAAATACAGATACAGATACTCGTCTCTCGAGACGTATCGCGATACAGATACAAGATACCCATAAAGTATCTAAGATAGTATCTAAGATACATGTATCTTCGATACTGTCCAGCACTGGCGACAGCTAACGGGAGGAAAACGCACAGGCACTATAAAATGATAAGCAAATCTTACTAATTAGAGCTGCTACAATGTACAACTGAAAAGAAGGAACGGTAGTGACGGAGACGAGACAGCATAGTCGTTAACCGGCAATTATTCTCATCGTTAGCCCGTAATTAACCTTACTGAAAAATGAAATGAAGTGAGCACGCAAAATGCAAGCGCAACTCAAGCACAACTCAATGAAAATGTACACGTACCATCAGACAGCACAAAAAAATCGTTTTATTCGAAAAGCGCCCGAACGTTTTGATATTACCGTGGGGAAAATGAGCAAAATGAGGTATTGGGCTAGTTGGTTTTTCATGATTATAAAAAAGTGCGCAAAAATACGAAGTTACGGGGGAGACACGAAACGAAGTGGACACTACAAGCGCAACGTGGTGAAAATATTATTGCCCTCCGCTTCTCATATTTTAGTTCCGGTCGCGCAAGCTTGTGCTCATGCACAATGCGATTCTCGTGTTATTCTCTGCAGCCCTCGCATTCAAAATAGCAATGCGTCTCTTGTCGCCTGGTCCGAAAGAGTAACGTCAATAGAACCGTAGACATTGCCGCAAGCTTCACCCATAATATTTGCAAATACCTTCTCAGGGCAGGTAACAAGAGCACTGTCTGTTGCCAGGGAGGTACAGAGTCGTCCACATTTAAGCTGAACACCTCATTAGTATTCAAGACCTCATTGAAGCTGTTGTTTAATACATAATTCGGAAAATCATTACTGTGTTTGTCGACACCATGATTAGACGTTCTATAACGGGCATTGCACTCGTGAAGTATAAGAAACGTTCTAGTTTTACCGGTTTGAATACTAATGAGGTGTTCAGCTTAGATGTGGTCGACCCTGTACATCAAGTTTTGCTTAAAGGGACACTAAAGAGCAAAACAATTTTTCTCGCATTGGTAAAGTAGTCTTCCACGATGCCAAAAACACCACGCTTGCTGCGAGAAGACGCTTAATAAGCGAGAAAACGCGTAAAAAGAAAATACAGGTGGCGACGCCACCTTGGAATTCCCGCACCATTTGCCGTGACGTCACATATTTTTGACGGCGCCTGCTTGGACCTACGTAGTTCCTAATTGGTTAAATCGAAGTACATTGTCCTCTGAGGAGGCCAGAGACTTGACATAACGAGTGTGTGGAAATTTCGTCGAGCCAGTGGCGCCAAAATACGTTAAATGCTCTTTGAAATCTTTTACGTCACGAATTACGACGTTCGGCGCGAAATTTAAAAATGAAACTTTGAACTTGGTTTTCTCCTCTAATAATAAACCTATGGTGGTGAAATAAACTACACAAGAGTTCTCCGAGCACACTTTATCAATCTAAACCAATTCATTGTTCTTCTTTAGTGTCCCTTTAAGTTTCGCTTGACAGAAAAAGATGTGTTCGTTTGACCCATGGAAGTTGGTTAACATTGTGCCTTTATGGGCGCCAACCAAAGCTGATGCCATTATTCTGTTCATCCGGCCTTTTCCTTTCAGCCAGTTTCGTTTATCTAGAATCTCCTATATTTGAAGATAGATCCATATCTAAAAGATTGCATTCCCTGCAGTGCGTGGCATAGCGATTCTTGTAGTGCAAACGTAACGGTGTGTGCGGCAGTCTCCCAAGCAACGCACCCCTGCAAGGAAAACCTAACTCCCGGCCAGTGGGCTGCACCTGAACACCCGCCCCTATAGGACACCCACCCCTCCTACAGAGGAGGCGGGTGTCTTATCCACAGGGTTAAGGCTACCCTACATCACGACGGCAGAAATTGATGGATCGGGGACATAATCTTTACGCTTCCATCAGTTTTTAAACAGCTCATTTTCGATCTAGCCTTCACCTCGTTCGTGGCTTGTTCACAATACTCATCTCGTAAGCCAAGCATGAACTAGCCATCCTTTGAACAGTAGCGCGAAAACGTACTCGGGACGAAATAAACGAGGCAGAATAGCGAGAGGCCTGATCGCAGGCGTTATGTGTCTTTTATTCTGCGTTGGTTTTCACGTTAGCCTTCGAACATGCATATATCAGTGCCACCTTGCCCAGTTTACTATTGTGCTTAACTATCTAACAATATATTATTATTTGAACTGTTTTGAAAAGCAATGTTACGAGCAATTTAACGTTGATATTGTTTCTTTAAATACGGCCCTTAAAAGTTAGACTAACGACTTATCTGATTGCTTCTTTTACAGCCATCATCTTCGCTAAGAACGTCGTAGCCAAGAGTCGCCTGCATGGTATTCTGTGTGTTAAGAAGTCCTGAACGACGCAGTAAGATCTAGATAGCGAATTCACAGAGATTTATTGAAATGACACCTCACCAGCTGCTCCTCTACTTGGCGGAGGAGCGTGAGACGACAAGCGTCGCTGCTTGAGAGTGTGATACACTACCTTTAGTTTCTTTCGCTTGCTGTCTCTTGGCATTGAGCGATAGCTAACTCAGTTCCACTTACTAACTTATAGAAAAAGCCCTAATATTCAATCTATCTTTTCCATCCAAGTGGGAATAACGTCGGAGTCAAATCGCGCTGCGAATGGCACTTCACCTTTGCGGTCCCGAATATAGCGGAGCAACTCGCCTACAGGAAAACTGACGTGCGCGCTCCTCCCCCTTTGTGCATCTGGACGTCAGAACAGGTTATTAGATTTTTTTACTCAACGTGGCCAGTTTAGTCACGCAAGAGAAATGTATAGCCCTTCTATCAAGATTTCATGACTGATAAAGTAAATCTTCTTACGTTCGTTGACAAGGGATACGTAGAAAGGACTATAGTGTATCCTGTTGGCGTTACTTGAAACACAAACAAGTCAGAACGGAATAAAAAAAAAAACAAGAATGAACGTACCTACACTTGCGTGTTTATTGACTGGTATTACTGGCTCTCAAATTTCGTGTTTTGTGTCGGAGGCGGCATGTTTAGTGGCTGGTTAAGCATGCAGCGTTGCCACAGCGTGGATAGTATCATAATAGAAGGTAAGGCATGCAGACACGGACACAAGAGAAGAAAACCACACATCATAAAACGGTTCTCGCGCTGCTAAGTGCGAGGGAGTGAGTTCGATTCCCGCTTACGGCGGCCGCATTTCGACGGGAGTGAAGCACAAGAACACGTGTGCAGTTAGATTTAGGTGCACGTTATAGAATCCCACGTGGTCGAATTTAATCCGCAGCCCCACAATACGACGTGCCGCGTAATCATATCGTGTTTTTGGCAAGTTAGTACTATATTATTGTTCACACAAACGGCGTTCGTGTTGTCTGAAGTGAGCACGCAAAGTTGTCCTTCTGCAAATGCCCTTCTGCTAAGCTCCTCGATCAGAATGTAGAACAATACTATTGTTCCTTCGATGAGAATGAAAAACAGCGCAGTGTGGAATGAGGTGTTTGATTTTGGCTATGCACAAAGAGTGGCAGAAGATGCATATGCAGGGGGCAGAGGTGTAATTGCCATTCTTCCTGTCAGCAAACGTCGGCCATTTATGGGATATGTCAGGAGTAGTGGCTGTGTTTGCAGGTGCCTTGTTAGTACGTGCCTACCGCCCCCCCCCCCTCCCTCTCTCCCTCTACGCAATAGCGACCGTCGGTACGCTCTTTCTACCTATACTTTGTCCGTGTCTGCATGCCTTACCTTCTTTCATGATGCGTTCATACCAACTAGCTCAG
Source organism: Rhipicephalus sanguineus (assembly GCF_013339695.2). Classification (NCBI taxonomy): domain Eukaryota; kingdom Metazoa; phylum Arthropoda; class Arachnida; order Ixodida; family Ixodidae; genus Rhipicephalus; species Rhipicephalus sanguineus. Next base: position 233,980,318 of record NC_051176.1, read on the forward strand.
CTTTCTGTTGTTCTAAGCTTTACCATGGATGAAGTGTCTAGTCGATAGTTTTTTACAGCAGAGCTTTTATGGTCGAAGTTTGCCGTGCGTCGTAAATACAAAATTATCATCATCATCATGAACCGGCCCGCGCTCAATCACTGCCCAAGCATTCTGTACAGATGGTTAACAAGAGAAGCTGAACCGTGCCCACCGGATCTGCTGTGACCAATCCGGCCTTGCGCGGCTTAGTGCAAGGTGCGCTAATTTATTTTAAAGGCAAAAACCTTAAATGCCTCGTGAGAAGCGTCACGTGGCGAAAAACCGGCGTGTGGTGTGACTTTCGCCTTCGGGCCGTCTTAGGGGAATGCATAAGAGACCCTGTGAGTTTGTTTTTTCTTCTTTTTCTTGAGTTTCACTGTGCCCTTATGGCTCAAAACATGTTTCTTACACTTATATTCTTTTATTCAGTGATTCCCCACTCTTAGCCCGAAGGCGCTGCAGCGTCATCAAACACCAATGACCAACCATGGCCGCTTCTTTCATGTCTGCTATTATCAGCACGCTTTAGTTAAATGTAAAAGTCACTTATGCTTTTCACTGTTTTCGGTGAAAAGCATAACGCTGCCTTTGCTGCCCTAGCAAAGAGCACGTTCTGTGGTCTGTGAAGATTTCCAGGCATAACCTATTAAAGAGAAATGGCACCTGTGCCTTTCCTATGTTTGACCACAAGGATAGCTTTATTGTTGCGGCATTCTGTTAAGCAATTGTATGTGAGAAGAGTTGTGCCTTCACAAGAGCCATGGGTTTACGTGTAAATGCATGCATAATTATGCAGACATCATGTCTCGTAGGACTCAGTGGGACACGAAGCTTCCTTGATGTTGTTCGCTTGTGTCAGCGTTAAATGTGATGGGACGTTTTGTGATGTGTGCAGAGCTGAAAGAATAAACCGGCCAAGAAGACAACGGACAAAGCAAAGTGGCACACGCAAGGACTGGTTTATCCTTTCAGCGTTATGTACCAACTGACCCAGACTTGGACCTTGCTAGATCTGTGCAGAGGTCCGGCTTTCGAGTCATGGCTATAGCTGGATCTTGGCCTGCTGTTCTTGCATTGCGATTGAACTTCTGCATCTTTCTTGGTTGCGATGTCACTGCTGTTTGCCGCGCACGCTTAGTAAGCTTGAGTTCGAATCCCACATTTCCCTCTTTGAAGAAGCCGCGGGATTTCGATCAACAAAGACTGCACCACGACACACATATAGACTGGGTTCTTACTTATTGCCCCTTGTTCAGACGCATGCAGCTGGCGCGAAGAGAAGTTCACGCCAGGTCGAGACCTTCCATGTGTGCTGAGGCCCTTAATCAGACATGTCTGTTCACGGGAATAACTTCTTGACGCATGCATGCACTTCGTGACCAAGTGGTCAAGCAAGATACCACCTGGAAAAAGTGCAGCAGTTCCGGCCGTATTCTCTATTTCAGCGTCTCTCGCAATTAACGGAAGGCGTAGAGCTGCCCGCTGCTAAATTCTGTCGGATGACTTGCCCAACAAAGGGCACATTCTTGAATAATTCATGGGAGGTCATAAAATTGGGTAGTGCGGCACCTCCAGGATGCTAGTGTTTGTGTCTCGGAATCTTCACTAATCAAGTGACAGCCAAGAATGTCCCCTGACTTTACGCGAGTGGCGTTGTCACTAGACTTGCTGCTTGATCAGGAAGAATAGGATTGAAATAATACTTTTGCAGATTATCATTGAAATGACATCAGATCTGCGCTTTACCTATTTTTGTCGCGGGAACGTAATCACATGCTAGCATTAAACTGCGAACAGTCTGAAATCGCAAACAGAAAATCTACTCAGCACTAAGGTCAATTTTTACTTGTAACTTCTCGTGAAGTACGCTTCAAACACATCAAGGTTAATACGAGAAGAAACTAAAAAAACTAAAAAACAGCACAGACACCGTACATGATGGACACAACTCAGTACGTATGCACGTAGTCTGGTACGAAAGCTGAAAAATAGTGGGTGATTACCAACGTAACCGTAGAAGAAACACGAGCGATATTAGAAACAGAGCTGCCTATGCCGTTGAAGACCAGGTTATGATTAACAGTGCTTAGTGGGAACGCTTGTAAGTGTGCCTATGCTTTCGTTGATACCGGATGAGACGGTGTTAAACTTATAGATTAGGTAAGACTCGCGGGCTTCACGATCATGATGAGAACGAAAGCCTGACTCAAGTATAGTGGCCCGAATATTTTCAAAAGAATGCCCAGGTAAACGAATGTGTTTTGATAATGGTAGGCTAGGAAGCTTATTGGAATGCGATCTATGGTTGTTAAAGCGTATTCTAAATGAAGTTTCCGTTGGGCCAATGTACTGTTTTTTGCAGACGGTACACTCAAGCATGTATATAACGTTAGAACTATCGCAATTAAATGAACCTCGAATGTTAAGGGAGAAGTCTGAAAACGTGCTATTGGCTTTCTGTGTCGTTTGCATATGTACGCACACCTTGCAACGTGCTTTGTTGCAGGGTGCACAGCCAGTTATTTCGGGCTTATTTACTTTCGATGACGTTAATAAATCTCGGAGATTTTTAGACCGTCGGTACACAACGCGAGGTGGTTCAGGAAAAATACTCTTGAGATGTTCGCTTTGGGCAAGAATATTGTAGTGGCGTTTTAATATAGAGTGTACCTTTGGTGCTGATGCTGAGTGTGTTAGTACAAGGTTGGTGCTATTCTGTTTTTCGGGCAAACGGTTCTCCCTCAGAATTTCCGCTCTATTTAATTTATCTGCTCGACCTATTGCGTCATCGATTAAAGCCGATGGATATTGCCGTTTAGTGAGAGAAGTTTAATGCTAGCATGTGATTACGTTCCTGCGACAAAAATAGGTAAAGCGCAGATCTGATGTCATCTGATGTCTTGGATGGTACTGTATTCTACGGTGCTATACGTGAGTGGAAATTTTGAATACTAGGTGCGTCGCACATATCTAGAATGGCGACTTTTTTGGCGAAATTTGTTAAAGAATGGCGACTTTTGGCGACATTTTGCTCGTCGTTTGGCGACATTTACTCGAAAGACAGTGGCAACCCTGCTCTGAGCAAAGATCCCGACTAGGTTGGTGATCAGGCGGGAGTGGCAGGAGGACATCCTAACGACTTGGCACTCTCTGGGGCTCACATGGTTGTCTCTTATATGTTGTTATACTGCTCGTCGTGAGGCTCGATGTAGCAGTGTACAGAAGGCGATGGAGTGGGCCAGGGTGCGTGTCAAAAGATCGCAATGTCCTGTTCCCACTTAACCACCTACTACGCCATGACGTCACGACTAAGTAGCCTTGAAAAACGAAACCGAATCTGGCTGTAAGCAATTCTACGCATTGAATTATTTAGCGGTGCTCTACAGACCTACTAGTATTTTTTCTAGGGTTTCGAGACCCTGGACCTTCATCTAACACAAAAAGAAAGAAAGAAAAGAAAAAGAAAAGAAACATTCGAGCAATGAAAAAGGCCATGTCGGTATTCCTTTAATTACAACATCCGGAGATCGGCCAAGCTTCGATGACATCAAATCCGAGGATGGGCCCAGTTGTTTCATCATTAGAATGACGGCGGAATCGGTCCATTTTGCTTGACTCAAAACAGAGCCCCGCAAGATAGAGGCAGGTTCAGAAAGCTTCGCTTCAAAATTTTCCTTCACTTGGGGCTCAGTAATAACGATTTCTGATTAACTCCACACCAATACATGTTCTCCCTCTCTCCCTCAGCACTAGTTTTCGTGTGGAGTCACACGTGTACCTTTCCTACATTTCTAATCGGTGCTCGCTGTTACCGCGTTGACGTCAGCGTGTGACATGATAAAGCATGGGTTTGCGCATAGGTCGGGGAACCTGCCGTGCGAGCGCAGTTAAACGAGAGGAGCGTTGCTCTACAATATTACTGATTGAGTCTACTTTTCTTGTGGTTATGCAAGCGTCTTATTCGCTCTCACTGCGATTGCAAAGAGGGTAGTCGACGGCGATTAGTCGGATAATGCCAAGTGAATCCTTCATGTAGAGGAGGGCTGAAGTATCACTGTAGCATCTGAAAATTATAGTTTGAAAGCGATGCTGAAAAGTGACATACGTCGATAATTTCAAGCAACAAATACCCCCCCCCCCCCCCCCCCCCCAAACCTCCAAACCTTGTTTGAAATATCACGCCCTTAATACAATCGCACATTCAAGCTTATTAAACAAAATATCTACTTTATGAATACGAATTATGTTCGTCGAAACTATTTCTATTCCCACATTTAGCGTTATTCGATCACGCAATACTTTGACTCTTGGGAGCACCGTGTGCCTAGTGCTGCTCGTGCTCCACTGCTTACATATTAACAAATCACATTTCTTCTTATTTTGTTGCAAGCTGGCGCGAGTAATTGCTAACACTGCCTCCACGCGGCACTGAAGGCTGCGCTTACGTCGACATAACGTTGTATTATTCGTCGCTCCAGCGACACCACGCAGGCTTGGAAAGATATAAAGTTTGGCTTTAATTAAGGGACAGCGTGCCTGAATTGTTTGTGTTTGTTGCAGTGAGATACAGTTTATTGTTTTATCTCGCAATTTTGCAGAGAACGAAGCCGGCCACCGGTATGTTTCGGAAGTCCAAATGGCTATACATAAAGCTGGCCCGCGCGAGCGAACTATATGGCAAAGCAGCAACGGCAGCACATAGTACACATGTAGCTGCAGTCCGCAAGTTCGGGAGATTTAGCAAATAAACCCCCGTCTTTAATTTTCTTAAAATCAAATAAAGTATGGCGTTTTACGTGCCGAAACTGCAACATGATTATGAGGGACACCGTAGTAGGGATGTTCCGGTCAGCACCAAAAGTTAAGGTAACGTAATGAATGGTAAGCGAACGTTGTTGCATTCCGATGTCGTAGTATAAAGTATCCGCCACTGCCGCGATCGAACCCACGACCTCAAGCTCAGTTTCGCAACGCCACATCCACTGAGCTATTGTGTCGAATGCAAGTATACATTGCGTGCATGGCCTTCAGAAAAATTGCAGCGCTGCGCATCATTCGAGTGTAGTTTCACGAATCGGGCATGTCGAAATGTCATTACTGCACTTTTCATTCTCGTAAAACACCGTATTTTCGAATTTACTCTTTCTTATATCTGTCGCCCTAGTTTCCGTGTTCGCGAGTGTTGTGCTTCGAGAGGTATCCACGACAGACTTCGTTTACACCTACCTATGGAAAAATGTACTTTATGTGAACTTCGAATCTGATGACATTATGTTTGTTTGTTTTTTGTATGAATAATGTTTATTGTTTTGGGCAGGGATATCTACCAATTCAAGTAAGGAGGCGCAGGCGGCGCTTCAAGCGCCAGCTGTAAAACATCCTTAACGACACGTCCACAAAGAATGGAACGCAGTGGCGATATAATATATGGGTGCGTTTCATTCCGTTCCGTTCCTGTCTTACCATCCACCATTCAAGGTCGGCCCATTGGGCGTATAACGTAGGCGGCGCGCCGCTCGTACCCCTGGCTACGCACGGAAAGGAATAGAATTGAAATATAATAGTCGCATTATTCAGCCCAAAATTTCATTTCTCATTAAGAGATTGAATTGAAAGCCTATGCCGATTATGCAAGTCCTTGTGCTAAACAAGGTATTATCAGGCGAACACACCCGTGAGACAGACAGCCTTGCCCCGAAGAGAGAATCAAAATCAAAACCGTAGCGATACACTTGAGGGCAAGTACGCATGAACATGCGTATAGTTATGGAACGGCGACCTCAACGCACTTTAAATCATGTTTATGCGATTAAGCACTCAACGTCCTTGGAGCGGGCATTTACATAGCTCCTTTTCATTACACTGTAATCGCCGCAAGGAAGCTCGAACAGCGCCGCGAGGTAGTTACGCGTCAAATCGCAAAAGAAAAGAAATATGTGTAATCGCGTGCACGTTCACATCCACACAACGTACACAGGCTCTTTTGCACACTCACAGAGGCTTTTTGTATACACCCCGAGGGCCTTTTCGCTTCTCGTGCGGCCTTAAATGCAAGAATGGCCGTTGCCCAGAGGAGAAGCCACGTTACGGACGTAGTTGTGGCAAGCGCTGAGCCATCATCTGCCAGGAGCGTTTCGAGCGTCGGACGCTGGGCAGCTTCGCGATCGCACCAACGCGACCGGCGGCGAGGCCTTGGCCGGAACCGCGGTGGACGGCCCGGGAACGCGGCCTGCCGCTTCTCAAGAGCAGCCAAACCGAAACGCCCCTGAACGAAAGACGGGAAATCATGGCGGACACGAAGAAAGCAGTGTGACTCGTGACGCGGTGCGGCCTTGGACCGCTGCCAACCAGGGAAGCAGAGCCGTCGGTAGGCGGCCGATCCTCCGGGGCCCAGCCGCCACGGCGACGGGTGTGGGGCACCAGCACAGGCTGACGGTGCTTGCTTGCCCGTTGTCCCGATAAATGGCGCGCGCAGTGTGTGGTTCCCGTTTATTTATCTTTTCTTTTTCGACCAAAATTTCTCTCCGTTACAGTCCATGCTGCTAACCCATTCGACTCCATCGCAGTATCGTAAGACTAAGGCATACATAGTTGTATCAAAATAAAAACAAGCAGAAATACAGCAGTCGGGAGCGAATGCATTCTGACGTTTCGACCGGGGACCGGCCTTTATCATTGTTGCTAAAGGCTAGTCCCCGGTCGAAACGTCAGAATAAATGCTATGTTTTTCTTTGACTTTTTGTTCATAGCCTTACACAGAATGTGCAGAATGTGTGTGTGTGTGTGTGGTGTGTGTGTGTGTGTTATATATATATATATATATATATATATATATATATATATATATATATATATATATATATATATATATATATATATATATATATCTTTTGCTATACAGCCCATCGCAGCCACTACAGCGTTCACGCCCGCTACTATAAGGGGGAAACGGCGGAAAACATTGCTCCCCTTCTCCACAAAATCCTCAATGCCTCCTCGATAAATGATGCGTACAACCGCGAGCTGCACGTGCAGCCTTTGAAAGGTGTGTTGGCTTTCGTCGCCGCGAAGCCCTCCGCTTGCTCCAGTCCTTGGCCTTCGTGCAAGCTGGTGTCGCCGCTGTGTCAAGGGCACGAGGCAACAGCTACGGAGGAGGCCGCTTCGCTGCATTCCAATTTGCGAATGGCGGATGAAAATCGCGCGCATTCTTCTCGGCACGGGTGAATCACATCCCCCACCAGTGAGCGGTCGCCGTCACTCGGCCAGCAGCAGCTGGCCCCCCACTCCCATTTTTTTTTTTTTTTTCGAGAAACGCGGCCCTGGCGCGGCTCCCGAGCGCGCTCACCAGCTCGTTTCTTCTAGCGGAACGTGCGTCGTCGTCCACGTCGGCAGCGGCGACGACGCCTGCTGGAACCAAGAGCGTAGGGGGGAGTGAAGTTTCTCCTCCACCTAATTTCTTACTCCGCGGGTAGTAGTAGCGACTTGTAAGCCACCGTCCAGGGAACGGAAAGCGGTTGACCTTGGTCGGGCGCCTTTGACCTTGAAATGCTTTTCTTTATTTTCTTATCTCTGCGCTTCCCCGTCGCCGACGGCGTCGCTGGCGTCACGACGCCCTTACGTACACACACACACACACACCACACACACACACACACACACACACACACACACACACACACACACACGCGCGCGCGCGCGCGCACGCTTATCGTATGCGCGCCAAACGGTGCCAGAAAGTTTGCCTTCGCCAATATCGGTAATGTAGACACACGGACGGCGCATAGGCGATGTTGGGTTGACCTCAGGCTGTCGGGGCGTTGCTAAAGCAAACAGACGGACTGCTATGGGAACTGCTTACCAATGCAATACCACACAAGCTTCATCCCCCCCCCCCCTTTGTATAGTGCCCTTTCTGCTTTCGATGAAGCGTCTATACAAAGTATATCCTGTCTGAGAAAGCTTGTCTAACGACAGAGAAACCGGGAGAAACGGTAATTCGAAAATAGAATCCGAATGTATTCTTCACATACCATCCTCGCATTGTCAGCCTTGCAATGTCAATCTTGAATGCTTTCTCTGTGCTCTATTGCACACATTACGCTAGAAGTGGATACTATACTGGGTAGGTTGCAAAGAGCTTTGGTTTACTTGCTTTTTGCCTCTTGGGCGCTCGATTTTTCGTTATAATATCCGGCGTAAAATTACACATTTGTTTTCACGAACGTGTCATTTGAACGTTAGAAATGTTAGCTGTGTCTTAACCGCTGTATATACTAATAACGAATGCACATTTATATTTGATTGGCTTATATTTGACTTGTCCACACTATATATACGAATTGATGATTTCTTCTGAGGAGGTGCTCTTTGTCACATTTATAGCGCAGAGTGTCAACTTTCGCCCGCTATTTTACATTCAGCATTTTGTATAGTTTGACGACGCGTGACGAAGTTGCTAGTGCTGCTGCTCAGAGGTGCATTTGTGCAACATATCGCGAGGATTTTCTTTTTTTTAGTAATTTTGCTAGTGGCGACACAACAGAGTGATTGCAAGCTTGCTTATGAATGCATTTCAGCCGGCTTCTTAAGACCTGTTTTCTCTAATCTCCGAGCGTCAAGCGGGTTGCAATCCTTCGGTCTGAGGCGCCTTGACTGAGCCGTGTACGTCACGATCTTCTGTACTGTTTCAGTTCGCGGCAACCATTAGGCGGTCACGGTCGCCACAGTGCGAGGAGCACGTGCGAAACCGGGGTACAAACTCCCTGCTGAGGACCAGCGGCGCCTACTCTCTCCTGCGTCCGCCAAGGAGCGCCGAGCGAGGGGCGCCCGTATTTCGGGACCGGCGCGAGATGCTTTCCCGGAAGACGCGCGAGTTGGCGGCTAGCGCACATCAGCGCGACCGAGATAAATCACTCGCCCCCTCCTCCCAGCACAAGCGAGCCTCCAGACGAGCGGACCCTTTGGCGCTTTCACCTGCGTTACCCAGCGTGAGGCTGTCGTTGCCGGCTGTAACCGCAGACCTGCGTCACTCGCGACCAGTCCTGATGCTTCTTCCTGGCCGCTTCTCCCGCAGTCTTTTTGGACCCGGGCAGAGTGACAAAGGATCGCGTGGAACTCACCCCGCTCTGGATGCGAGGCGACCTTCCGCCTCCGCGAAATGACTTTCTTCGAGAGCAGCACCACGCTGTTCGTGTCGACGCTGATACGAGAAGGGCAGCCTCGTCCGCGCTTCCAGGAATGTGATTAACGCTTCTAGAAACGCCTTTACCTATTCCGCGTGTATCAGTGTCGAGCCAACGCTGGGTGATCGAGCCACATATTTGGCGTGTACGCTCAGTGCCTCTGTCATTCCCCGTATCCTGGCTCCACAGTCGTACTATCAGCATTTGTGCATAATCATTGAACTACAGAGCACGTCATTCGGACGCTCGGGGAAGCAGTGCTAGTGAATTCGGAAGGATGTGTTTAATTTGAACGCCTTAGATACATCACGCTGGCGCCGACACTTAGTGCGTGTTGCACGTGCGGAGCTCCACAAAGACATTGCGCTAGTGGAGGCAACTGATGACCGCTGGAAAATCCGTTTTCTCTTGCAGTTCGTCGCGGCGCTTATACTGAATCGATTACTCGCCGAGTCGTGGAAAAATTTGCATGAGAGCAGCAGGAAAAACACTGCGCAGCAGATAGACGTTTACTGCCTGCAGACATGCACGCCAAGCGTGTACTTAGCTTTGCTTTGCTTTTTGCCTTTCTTCAGTCCACTGACGGGCCATATGTCCTGGAGCATAATAAAAATAGCGCCAAGTACAGAACCCGAAGAGGTACGGTGCGTCCTCCCGAACTCAGCGTTTAGCCTTTCTACGAAATAATAATTTCTTTATAACCAGAGGGCACATAATTGTGAGATCATTGCTGGGTGGGTGGGGGTGAGGCGGGGGGGGGGGGGGGGGGGGGGGGGGGGGGGGTTGAACGAGTTCTCCTTGGCGCCATGCCACTGGCTAAACCTGAGTGGGCTACTGTGACAAGGTCATCTGTGTTTGCCAGAACGTCCTTGACCAGTGCTGAATGTTCGGCCTTATTGGTGTGACGTAGTAACAATGTAACGCGTTTGAGCAGGCCAAGACAAAAGGCGTCCGCCCCCGCGTGCTCAAGCGCTTTACATCGTTGTTGTGTCAGAATGTCCTGTTGAAGCGTTTCGATGTCCGCGTGCTTGAACGCCGGAATCAATTTGTGCATGGCATACAGAATGGTCCCACGGCGGGTACGTGTCTCAGATGGACGAAATATGTGACGTCAACATAGCTAAACTTGGCTCAGTGGAGATTCGAGGAAATTTTCTAAGTTTCCTGAGAGAACATTTGGGGGAGCAATAATCAAAATGAGCCTTAAACATAACACGTACCCACAATGGGCGATGGCTAAGGATCGGGCAGTTGAGGAAAAATGTAAAAAAAAAGAAACTTATATTGAAACAAGCCCATCGTCGTCTTCATGCTAAATGTTAGGCATTGTTTCCACGCTTTGTTTCCGTTACTTTTCGATCCCTAGATGTCCAGAGAAGTAAGAAATAAGTCAAATAATTATGCATACAGTTTGGTGGCCAAACATAAGGAGGACAAAGGGTGCTTCCGGTGCAAGGTAAAGACAGTCGATATGATCCCTCATCTCCACGTAGACCGAGGGGAATCCGGTGTGATTGAGGGAGCAAATGGCTATAGAATGAACTACATTTGGGGGTACTCAAATTCGAAGGGCAACGCGAGGCTGCTTTATCAGGCTAAGTGGCATGACCAACAGTGCTAAAGCGTACAGCAGCCAGACAATGGCGGCTGTATCACGCGTCTTATTGCCAACTCCGCCTGGGCATCTGCATCTCATCGTGCATCCTTAATCTGTCAGTGGATGCCGTGGCATATGGGCTTTACAGGCAATGAACAGGCCGGCCGGCTGGTATCTCGAACAAATGAGTGCGGCGTTCATTCAGAAGTTTCCTGCCAACTCGACCGTGCCCGTCTGCTGATCCGCTGCCAACACCTTGAGAATTACAAGCCATTACACGCTTGGACGTTAGTCAAAGTGTATTTGTTCAACTGTGGGTTTTACTGGTATTATCTAAATTGGAGGTTTAATTGGTGAGGAAGAAAGCAACATGGGACGCTTGATTCTCCCGGAGCAACATGCTCCGCCTCATTCCATATACTGGTCTCTGACATCGAGAGCGGTAAAGGCTAGGCTTTTTTCGTTTTCTAGGCATAAGACTAAAGTTATGAGAACAGATGAAGAACAGACGATTAAGATCAGTGCTGGGCAGTATCGAAGATACATGTATCTTAGATACTATCTTAGATACTCTATGGGTATCTTGTATCTGGCGGGCCGTAGTTGGCGGGCCGTAGTCGCGAAATTTGGCTCCAAAGGCCGGGACAGTGAAGATGGTGGGGTTGAAGAGAGCTTGAACAAAATGACTTTGCCATTTGAAAGGAAGCCTTTCCCATATCTCATATATAGGTCATTTCTGAAGTTGATTTTGAGTCAGGATTCGAGAAACATCGATAGTGATGTACAGAACGAGTGAAATCTACGCGGATTGAAACATAAAGCTTTTGTTCCACGGTTATGTTTTAGCACATTGTGACCACATGTTCCTCACGAAAGAAATGCTTGAGACCAGTCATGTCTGTATAGCTCACGAACATACTTATTTAGAAAATAAAAACAAATGGGATGGAGGCGGTCATGTGTGCCGGCCGGGCCGCCAGCGAACGGCCTCGAGCCCCGTATACACCGTGCGTCCCCCCCTCCCCCCGCCCCCCCCCCCCAAAAAAAAAAATGTCGCTACCAGCGTTGTTGCTGCTGTACACCTGTCCGGATATACGGCATTGTGCAAACTGTCTTTTACGGAGAAGGTAAAAGTCCACACCGGTATTTGCGCCGTAGTGCGAAGGCTTCTTATTGACGTTATTGTGATTATAAGCCAACCCGCTAGCTGGACGACGAGCTAAGCAGCGACTCCCATCAATTGAAAAACTGACAAGCAAGACCCGCTGTCAGCGAAGTGTATAAAGAGTTGTCCTGTGAAGAAGCTTAAAGAAGCCCCAATAAGTACTTTTGGAGAGAAACTAATGTACTTTGAGCAAGAAGGGCAAAACATTTGAGATACTAAGAGACATTTCATTCAAGTCAAACAAAATAGGTCACAGTTAAGAAATTTCCAAGCAGACATTTTCGTGTATAGGCGTTTGCTGCTACATTATATGGATCTATAATAATAAATTTGAGAATGTATCGAAGTATCGTATCGGATACAATTATTGTGGCAGTATCTTGTATCTGTATCTCCAATACTTCTTGCCTGAGTATCTTGTATCGTATCGCGATACAATTTCAAAGTATCTTTGCCCAGCCCTGATTAAGATAAAGAACATAATAATACATTTTGTATAATAGTGGTTGTTCTAAGATCTATAATACACACATATGGCTGCTCTAGTAAAGAAATTCAGCGAAGAATGGTAGTAGGAAAGAGCGCAATGATGTGGACTTTCAGAGATTATGAAAGACCAAGATGCCGGCCCTAATGTTAAACTGTATTCGGTTAACACTCTAGTTTTTCCCGCGGTGTTGTATGAGTGCAACTTACGTATTTTGCGGAAATATGAAAAAAGAACGCTTCCATTTTTTCGAGCTCTCGTGCTGACGCAGTCTTGAAAAAAAACGAACCAATCTTTCGTTCATGGATGAGGTTGATTAAACCCGATTTTTCTTTGGAAGCAAGGTCCTGAAGCTAAAGCCTGTCATGCTGTGGTCCTGTCATGCTGGTTGCCTGTGCGATGGAGCGTATATAAGTGCAGCAAACAGAACACAGTCCCCAGTGCACAAGGTGGTTGGAGGGTATTCTTCAGGTCACGGCAAAGCGTCCTGGTGAGATTGGAGAGCATGTGTCAACACATCTCAATGGTGTTCACTCAAGGTGCTACAAACAAGTGACAGCCACTCTAATGCATGCGAAATAACAACAAAAATTACACCATCTCCCGCTAAAGGGGACCATGAGGCGATGCGAAGCCGGAGCACTTGCACGATCGCGTTCCGTTGGCGTTCGTTGGGCATGCTACCGACCTCGCGTCGTGGAACGCGAAGAGGGACGCTACGCGCGTCGTATCTTCCATCTAGCCTGGCCGTTAATTCTCACAGGGCGAGCGGGGAACGCGGTCGACAGGCGGGCGAGAGGGGGGCAGCGTAGGAGAGGAAAGAGAAGGGGAGGGGACGCGCATGCGCTCGAGCTCATCGCGGCGTTGCGCAGGAGAGAATTTCGGCATGTCTAGCCCGCGTTTCAGAGGAAGAGTGGAAAGGAGGAGGGGAGAGGGGTATGGGAGAGGGGGAGAGGGAATGTGGAGAGGGAAAGGGGAGAGGGAAAGTGGAGAGGGGAAGGGGAGGGGGTGAGTGGAGAGGAGGTGTGTGGAGAGGGTATGCGCATGCGCAGTAAGGGTGGTCACGCCGCACACCACCACCACCACCACCGCCGGATTGAGCTCGACCTTAAGATACTTCGCATCTAAAATACCACAGTGCCAGCTTCTCCGTCGAATTAAAAAATCTGTTTCCCTGCGTTGTTTTCTTTTTTTTTTTTCAGTTTCAGTCGGTGCTGGTCCGTACGTAGTACGTAACGAGGCTCGCATTAACACCATTTTATTCTATAATTACAGGTCTCTACAATGCCGACGAATGAACTACATTATAAATTGATCGATTGAGTTACGTTATCTTTCCGTAATAGCCCACAGGGACCGAAAACATAGCACAACATTGCTCATCACTAAAGCCATAACTAGATGATAAGCACGCGAAGTAGATCGGTGCACACCACAACAACATTGACGTGCTACACACCGAGCGCCCTGCACAGATAGAAAGATGAGCGAAAGAAAGTCATAGTTGCGAATTCCATCGCCATTTCAGTAGTGTGCTGGCCACCACGTACTACAATGTAGCGAGTAGAGACTGCACGAAAAATACAACATTTAACTTTAGTGAGAGGTGCGTGCTGAAGGATCCGGCTTTTTACCTATTTTGTTTTCCCGCTGTTTATTCGTTTCATTTTATTTGTTTTGCTTTTTAGGCACCGTAATAAAAGTTGTAGCTGAGAAATGAAACCCCGCAATTTCTCGACAACACACACACCATGACCAACCAAGGCCCGTTCATTGAGAGCTCAGTAGGAAGTGTGGGTGTAGTAATGAAAAATGGCAGCCGCGGCTTTCCTTACGCCCGTATATGCACTTGACACATTTAGGCAAACGTCGCAGGGTTGCACATATGGGACGTGGTAAAGAAAAGTATAAGAAAAATCTTTGTAAAGCAAGTTGACCGCAGTGGAGAATTCTTGCTTCAACTTAGTCCCTAAGCAAGTATGATTCTTTAATGATCAAAGCGAGCCACAACCGTCTTTTTCGTTCCCTTCAACGCAGCAAGGCGAAAGTGATGTTCAGGAATCGACCAAGTAAAACAAATCGAAAGCAGAACTTATTAACCGGGAGGGTATTAAACACGCATAGCAAACATCATCTTCCAAAGGGAACTTCAGAACAGTCCTCAACGTTATTTTTGTCGTTTAAATAAGCCGTCACGCTTCGGGCGCCTCACTATACGGCTTACCTGGCGTTTCGAGCTGCAGACGTCACCTTGTCACTCTCGCAACCCTCTCCCATCCCCTCGGCTCTTTTCGATTTGTAAACACCTTCCTTATATGCGATCTACATATACGCGCCTCAGCTGTCGAGCGTTTTACTTGAAACAAAAGGGAAATCTGAAAGCATTTGCAGGCGTCGAGTAGCGGTGCTCGTACCGACGCGACTTGATTATGTCCGCGTTGCCCGTTGTGGTGCCTCAGTGCGTGACAGTGGCGTTTTGCTTGCTGTGCACGAGGTCGCGCGTTCGTTTCGCACTCGCGGCTGATGCATTCTTGTGGAGAGTCAATGTAAACATGCTCCTGTACCGTGCTTTAGGTGCGCATTCACGAGACCGATGGGGTCGAAAAACTCCAAATCAATGCGCAGTTCTCTGCTACGACGTCTTAAAAATGGTTTTTCTCGGAACACTAAACTCGATAGTTAAATCTCATGTCCGAATTGTCACTGTCCCGCACACACTCACCGTCCCTTAACATCCTGTAAGCGTGAACAGACAAGTACCCAACTCTGCGTATTCGCCGGATAAATCATCCGCAAGCGCCCTCTCTGAACGCAGCGTTGCGCTTCCTAGAAGGCCGATACGCAGTCATCGCGCTACTTAGTAACAGCGTCCTTGTGCGCAAGGCGATCGCCAGTTATACACCACCACTGTTCCTCCAGAACCAGCATCGATCGCGTTTTCGATGTCGCTACTGGTGTCTTCGCAACAGAACCGTGGAAGGCGACCGAAGAAAATATTGGAAATCAGTTATCAGTGAAGGTATTCCACCATGTAGCCTATCACTACTACTACCCGGACCAATATCCAAATACGTGCAAGAAGCGCAAGCAAAGAGCAGAATTATTTCAGGTTATGTGGCCAGGCCCAGAAGCAGACCATAAGAATCGGGAGGTAAATAATACTGGGCAGTGGGAGGCTGTGCTGCGCAGCTCTGACCCTGCCTTGCAGGCAGGTTTATCAAGAGAGCTGAAGATGCCACGGGTTCGGGATCACGGGCTCGTGGCCGCCTAACCACAAGGACGTCTACCGAAATACCTTGGTTTTTAAACAAACTTTTTACTCACTCGTACTGAAGGCAAACAAAGTGTGGAGGTGCACATAAGGCAGACTGACAAATCTCTCTACTGCCATCTGCATCTGTCTACTGAGCTTATGCAATTTCGATAAAGGTTGGAAGTAAAGTAATGTAAAAGTAATCGATTGCATTTTAGTATAATTGGTCAAGCACTTTTGTGGGACACACTATGTCACTGTAATCAACTGCATTATGAATAAAGTAATTGTAATCGGTAATGTAGCGTGTACAAGTCGGATCATACGCACCAGGGTTTTCAGCAGCGCTAGTTGGTACAGTGGTTACGGTGCTCGGCCGCTGGACCGAAGGTCGCGAGTTCGATTCAGGCCGCGGCGGTCGCATTTCGACGGAGGTGAAATGCTAGTGGGCCGTGTACTTAGGTTTAGGTGCATTAAAGAACCCCATGTGGTCGAAATTTCTGAAGCCCTCCAATGCGGTATGCTGAATAATTATATCGCGGTTTTGGTACGTAAAACAGAATGTGAGAGGGCCGTTAGGTAGACCCGGCCTGCACCACTTATGTATCGCAGGAGGTACGTAAAACAATCGAAATTATTATTAACCCATATATGCCCTGTGTCCTACATATAGGACGCTTCTTTGATGCACTCCAGCATCGCTATTTCTTTAGCTGATCACTAGTGCCACCTACAGCACATCAAGCCGGCCTTATTCTCAACGTGCGCAAGCCTAGACATTGCTTGCTTTTCATGCTGCCACATACCGACCGCTTTCTCCGGGCAAACGCCTGCTTTGTATGAAAGACGTCATGGAGAGGAAGAAGTGCAATGTCGGTGTGCACGTGAAATGTTTCAAGGCTTACCACACCCGCACATAGCACCCCTAATGCCCAGTGTCCTATACGTATAGGACGGCTTGAAAAACAGTGTTGGGTTCACCTGGCAGCAAATAAATAACTTGTGCTTTCTTTTGAGGGTAGAAGGACACTTTTTGTGAAAAAAAAAATATTTGTTTTGTCATTTTTTCTGAGTTTGGGCATATATGGGTTAAGAGCTGTGAAAAATTATCAAGAAGCATGTCATGCTACCATTCTTAACGCGCGCAAAATTAGGAACAGACCAAAAGGTAAAAGACTATAACAGGACCTAGCAAAAAAGAAGTCATCATCATCATCATCATCATCATCATCATCATCATCATAAGCTTGTCTACGCCCACTGCAAGGCAAAGGCCTCTCCCATGTTCCGCCAATCAACCCATGTTTCGCCATGTTTCCCCAATCAAAAAAGAAGTATATATTTTTAAATATTACAACTGGATTGAACCAGAATTTGTAAAGACTTCAACAGAACTAAGAAAAAAAGTGAAGACGTGACAACAGTCGTTCACAGAAGCAACGGGATCAAGAAACAACAATTCTACATTTTAAAAAACCCGGTACATGTTTTATTACGTACTTTTTTCATTCTATGGAGAAATAAATGTACACAGTTGAGAATACTTTCGAACTACAATTACTTTAAAATATTCGAGCGTCTGTATTGGTGCTCCTCTGCGCTTTGTCGCTCTCTTTCTCACCCACTACGCGTGGTTTGGCTGCTTCAGTGGGCACAACCGGCAAGCCTTCCGGACCCTGCGCCCTGCGCTTCTAAACGCCCGATAGGCTCTGCGAAAGAAACAGGCACAACAGGACTGAAGGAAGAAAAAAAAAACACGATCTGCAAGGCGTTCCTTCTCAAGAAGTGAGCGCTGCAAATAATTAATAAAATAAATATCGCATTATTCTAGGTTCTCGCTGTGTTTGAAAAATTCCAGGGCTGACCACACTTGCGATTTAAGTATATATAGCAACCATGAAGTACGAAACTTTTTTTTTCTTGCGTAAACAAGTTTTCTTTTTAATTTTGTGACGTAAATACTTGCACCTCTTGCACAGAATTGAGCGAGTTATAAGTATAAATTAAAACGTGCTAAGACAATATAACGCTATTTTCCCGCTGGTATATCAGTTCCTCCACCATTAAGAAAGATTCACTTTAAAAAATTTGTCGACATTGCGATTCTTGTGTGTGTGTGTGTGTGTGTGTGTGTGTGTGTGTGTGTGTGTGTGTGTGTGTGTGTGTGGTGTGTGTGTGTGTGTGTGTGTTGTGTGTGTGTGTGTGTGTGTGGTGTGTGTGTGTGTGTGTGTGTTGTGTGTGGTGTGTGTGTGTGTTGTGTGGTGTGTGTGTGTGTGTGTGTGTGTGTGTGTGTGTGTGTGTGTGTGTGTGGTGTGTGGTGTGTGTGTGGTGTGTGTGTGTGTGTGTGTGTGTGTGGTGTGTGTGTGTGTGTGTGTGTGTGTGTGGTGTGTGTGTGTGTGGTGTGTGTGTGTGTGTGTGGGTGTGTGTGTGTGTGTGTGTGTGTGTGTGTGTGTGTGTGGTGTGTGTGTGTGTGTGTGTGTGGTGTGTGTGTGTGTGTGTGTGTGTGTGTGTGTGGTGTGTGTGTGTGTGTGGTGTGTGTGGTTGTGTGTGTGGTGTGTGTGTGTGGTGTGTGTGTGTGGGTGTGTGTGTGGTGTGTGTGTGTGTGTGTGTGGTGTGTGTGTGTGTGTGTGTGTGTGTGTGTGTGTGTGTGTGTGGTGTGTTGTGTGTGGTGTGTGTGTGTGTGTGTGTGTGTGTGTGTGTGTGTGTGTGTGTGTGTGTGTGGTGTGTGTGTGTGTGTGTGGTGTGTGTGTGGTGTGTGTGTGTGTGTGTGTGTGTGTGTGTGTGTGGTGTGTGTGTGTGTGTGTGTGTGTGTGTGGGTGTGTGTGTGTGTGTGAGTGTGTGTGTGTGTGTGTGTGTGTGGGTGTGTGTGTGTGTGTGTTTCTTGTGCGAGTGTATCTCCTGCCAGATGAAGCGTTTGAGTCTCTTTTCGATTGACGAACTAGAATTACCACGAGGCGTTCATCGAATACTCCTGAAGCTAATTGATTTTGGAGCCTCCTTCACAGCGTTCTGAAATCACGTGGTTGTACTACCATTCTATTTATTTATTCGATTTCAAAGATATATCTATGAACTCTCTCTCAATTTGCAGAAAGTCAAATCAATGTAGGCGTTCGCGTTCTCGTCTAAGCATTGTGTGATTGGCTGGCTGGTCCTGCGTGAAATGGCACAAGCCATGGCGGGGTACGGCCAAGAATCGGGTTGTAGTGAGATCGAAGTTTAAAAAAAAAAGAACAGAAGCTATTCAAGGTGTAATAAGGTGTAAGGTGTAAGAAGCTATTCAAGGTGTATTCTCGGTAGGCTAATCATAGTAATAATAATAGTAATAATAATGGTAATAACAAACGCGTAAAGAAGGAACATGATGTCCCGAACTACGACATTGAGAATTTTAGGCAAAAGGTTAAGCTCGCATTGGCCGAAGGTGTCATTCTTTTAGGCTTTGATTTTGCGTCCAAGCATCACCTCCAAAATATGGCTAAATGCTGCAAAGTTAACGTATGAAACGTCCTCTGATGGGCCGGAGCAAGTTCTTCAGTTTTGCGCTGTCGTGAAAAAATGACTAATTATTACAATAAAATTATCTCACTACTCACAAAACATTTCATTGTTTTCTTTTATTATTATAATGCGTAACCAGAAACAGACAGGAACAAGCTTTTTAAGTTTTCCTTCGTGTGTAATGACGTTAGGGTTTTGTGGTGTTAAAGAAACAGATGCTAGCGATAGTGTTACTTATTAATAGGTAACAGTACTTATAATTAAGTCCGAGGGTTGTAGGTTCTGTCCCTACCTGCACCAAGTTGATTTTTCATCCCCTATAATTCCTCTCCATTTATGTCATTCCGAGTTATGTCCCCTATACCTTCCTCAGCTTCGCTGTCTATTGGTTTCGTATTGGATTGTGTCTAACAAAACTAAACGAGCCCTCGGTCAATGCCCCTTCTTTCGTTCATTAATGAACTGATACTCAACCACATAACTTTTTTTTTTTCTTTAGTCGCTCGGTATCTCGACCCACGTATGCGCTGCCACGCGCCTCCGTAGGGTAGAGCGTATGTGCAGCGGCGTTTGGCGAGCCTCGCTCAAGTGGCGCCGTGGCCGAGCGCGCGAAGGCGGCCTCGTCCGGCCACGGCGCGGACAGCGCGAGGGGCCAGCTGGCCGGGGCTGAAGTCGTGGGGCGACCCTCGGGCAACTATTTATTGAAGCAGCTCTACTCCGGGCGCTCTAAATTTAAACGGCCCACCCGCTCGTCCTCGCTGGCACCGAGCGCGGCTCGCTCGCACCTATGCGAGAGGCGGGGTCCCAGCGCGGCCCGCGACACGCGGCTGCCCGAGTGAGACGGATGAAGAAGTCGCGGCAAGGAGCGAGTGGGCACGCACTGACCGCCGCCACGATGTGCCGGACGCCCGTGCTCTGTACTTCGTGGCTCAATTCATCTCGAGTTTGTTGCGCAACGCACTATGTAACTCGAAGGAGAGAACAACACAGCGAAGGAGGTCATTGCCATTAAATGTAGCTTTGCCTTTCCTTCTTTCTTCTTTCTTTTTTGATCCCAGTGTGTGCGGCCTGCCTCTTAACGTAGTTAAGTGGGATGTCTATCGCATGCTCTGCGATCTTAAAGAAAAGAGAGAGAGAGAAACTGCTGTAGGGGCCTCCGACATGATCTTCTCCCTCTTCTTCTTCTTTTCAGTTCGCGCTATAGTGGCGGCTTGCCATCTACGTTATTATGCGCTGATGGCGCTTTTTATCAAAAGCTTTTATAGCGCGCGCATATTAAGCCTTGTTTAAGGAGGGACCGGAGAAGCCGAAACTGTATGCACGCGCTTGTATACTTGAGCGAAACGTGAGGTGTATGAACCGTCGCAGCGTTCTGCATATAAGTATCTCTTCTTCCCCCATTTAAAGTTGATCATATATGTAAATTGAATTCTATGAACTTAAGCGTTATGCGCAATTGAAGAGCCTGCTTTCTATAGACTCCAATTGTGCGTCTTTGAGTCACAGATGATTCCATCGAAGTTGAAATGTGCTTCACTCGAAACGACGAGTTTTTGGTTACTCGTGCCGCCAAATCCAACGTTGCCAAGTTTCGTGATTTCATAGGTTTCCTTGGTGCAGACTGTGATGGACCACGAAACGCCACTCAAATTCCGACCTCCGTGGCCTCATTTAGATGAAGTTAAAATGAGAATAAATAAATAAATAAATAAATAAATAAATAAATAAATAAATAAATAAATAAATAAATAAACCCCTCTATTGTATGCATTGGTTGCACGTTATAGAACTCCAGCTGATCAAAATTAATTTGGCGTCCCCCTACAAGGCGTGCCCCATATTCAAATCCGGGTTTCGGCACGTACAGCTCCAAATCTTAATTTCGTTTTAACCACGAAACGGCCACATCGCGTAATCGACGTAGCAGCATGCAGTGTCCCTTCCTGCGTGTATGCAACCAATAAATTGTCAGTGACCACTGGACGGTGTGTCTCTATTGGCTGACCCTTTAGCTCTGGATGGGTCACCTTGGGGCAGCATGACAGATCGCTTTCGAGCAAGTAAACACTGAACAATAAACGAGCGTCGAGTGGCCTTCCGGTCTTATGCGATCACCGAGTCTGTTTGTGTATCGTATCGATGACACTAGCTCGCAAACAACTTTTTGTTTGTAAGCATAGAAACGCGCCAGCTCACAAGAGCTTTGATGCTCTTCCGGCGTTTAAGCGAAATAGAAAATAAAAAACAAGCAGACATGGAAAGAAAAAGGCACAGTAAGAACGCTGGTCTTCAGACGTTCTTACTGTCCCTTTTTCTTTCCTTATCTGCTTGTCTTTTTTTTTTCCTATTTGGCTTAAGCGCTGGAAGTACATCAAAGTTCCAACTACTCCAACAAACTGCTTTAGTGGCTCACAAGAGAGACGGCGAGTGAATATAGGCACGGCGGTCAACGACGTTGTTGCTGCTTTGCTGAAGGCAGTGAAAAAGAACGAAAATGAGGGCATTGCAAAAAAAAAAAAGAAGTATTCACGCGCACTCGACGGAATACTCAAAGGCAGCCGCATGAGGCCGAAATTACCTTGAGAAGTACAATATGATTCCCAGGGTTGTATTTGTTTCAGGTCAATACAGAACACACTGCCGTGGATGTCCCTCGGCGCGCTGGTCCCCCGTTTGGATGCGCCCTACAGCGGGTCGCTGTGCCACATCATCGGATTTTAATTTTTACGGGATTTAATATATATATATATATATATATATATATACTACCTTTACAGTGTATACAATAGCGATGTTTTAGCAGAGCGGCATAATTCGAAGCAGACATGCAGAGTTGTGAAGCGCATAGCTATATGGACACAGGAGGGTGAAGAAGACGCAGGACAAGCGATTCTCAACTCTGCAAGTGTGAACCAACTATCCCAGCAGCACATCCTACTCATGACACACGCAGAAGGGTAGGCAAGGCGAGAGCCTGGTAGAAACCCATTCTAGAAGAAACCATCCCGGTTGACGTTAACGTGGCTACTACTGAAGCAATACGACAGCACAACGTATTGCGAGCACCTAAACACGTTATGCGTGAGGCGTTCACTGCAGCCGGGCTCCTCACTCGCACTTCTTTCTGGACACGCTGCGCCATCTAGTGACAACGCCAGGAGGGCCGCGCGTTGCGCGCGTCGGAGTATATATGAAATGTGTTTGATTCCGCCTATGTAGCACCACATAAATTTTGAAAGAATTTCGATTCCTCATTGACGAGCGAAACGTGCCCAATCACCGACGTTGATGAGGAAGAGGTATGCAAGCGGGACGCAATTTTGCCGAAGTCCCCCCCCCCCCCCCCCGAAAAAAAGCTAATTCACAGCTAGAAGCAAGACGTCTCTGCCATTTTTTTTTTAACATTAAGAAGGTAATAGGGATTCGACATCGTCTAGCTCGTTACATGCCGAGCAGTAACTTCGAGAAAAATGGCATGCGATGTCCGACGTCGATCGCAAACGCTTTCTTTTTTATTTTGGTGCTTGGCAACCTTTTCGCGCCTGTCTTCATTTAAGTAAGCCCAGCACGTGGTCGTGTAGTGTAAAATACCTGAAGCTTTCAGCTCTTCGCCTTGTCATTGTTGCTTCTCGCGTCTGTTGCTGGCTTAATCGACATTGAGGCAGGCATCTCACCTTGACCGAGAACATTTGTGGCAGTTTTATTTATTTATTTATTTATTTATTTATTTATTTATTATTTATCTATTTATTTATTCAGTGCGCGGCATCAAGCTGGGGTCGACGACCATCTCCCGCCTCTTTGGGATGAGCACAATAGGCGGTGGCGTTTCTGTTCAGTCTATTGCTAAAGCATCTACCGTGTATGTCTTGGCATTCGTGGCAAGTGTAAGCCAACCGATTTGTCCGCTCTGCGGTGGGGATGTTCCAAAGTGTGCGCGGAAGTTTTCCAAGTGGCGCGAGGTGCTCCAAGCGACGTTAGCTCCTCTAGAGGACGATTATTCCGGCTTTCTTTTCTGTGTGCGACTTTCAAGTCGACCAACGGGGCAGGCGCGAGGGCGCGAACGGCGCTAACTGCGCACTTGGCAGCGTGGAGGGGCAAAGGAAAGGAAGTGGGGGGTGCTCTTCCACCAGCGCGCCGCCACCTTAGCTCGAGCGCACAGGGGGCGCCTTGCGCGGTCGGGTTCGTCATAAACCGGTCACCTACTAGGGACCGTACACCTACGAGCGTTGGCGCTGTATCCAGCCAGGCCGACATTTGTCTCCGATATGAGCGTCCCGGACGTGTGACCTTCGCGACGTTCCAAAAGTCGCGTATCGAAGTGAGCCAAAGAGGAAGAGACGGCCGGAGCCGCTCATATGCACCGAAATAGCGTGCTATTCATCAGCGCTTCGTTGTCTTAGCGGGAGGCGCACCTCGGCACCGCCGGAATTTGGCCGCGCTCTGCGGAAGGGCGCTCGGCCAAGGGTCTCGTGACGCCAGTGCGACGTCATCGTGACGTCAGAGGTGGTCCCCCGAAACTGCGGCGACCCCGAACCCGAGCTGTTCGATCGGGGTGCCCCGCGAAGGGTGCCACCACCACCACCTCCACCACCAGACCACTACGGCTGGCTCGCCGCCTGCGAATCGATGCGTCACGGACACCCCTTCCCGCTTCGCACAACATTTTAACGAACGGCACCATGCCCCCCCCCCCCCTCCCCCCTCCCGAGCATCCTTTAGCTCGTCTAAACGGTACACTGTCAAGCGTGATGCCCGTTGCTAAGAGAAGTTGTGTTGTTTAGATATAAGGCACAACCCTTTAACCACAAGGTGGCAATCGACTGTATCTGACTCTGTAGCCTGGAAGTCAGCGAAAATCAAGGAGGCTCCGTCTGAATCAATATTTTTAGGCAACTGCTTTCTTCTAGTTAAAATTGTTTTCGTACAAGCCGAAACAATAAATGAAGCAAGTTAGCCAGGAATTTTCGGTCGAAAATTATAGCAATGTGCGAACCGAAGCGTCTCTCACTGGGTAGACTCGCGCGGAAGGAGAGCACTGTGAAGAGCTGCCAGTCGCAATGAACATTCACTAATTCGCGAGAAGTAGACCTGAGGAATCGCACGGCTAAACCACAAATCGAAAAGCAATGCCTAATCTCTTTAACTGCATTCAACTCCACGCGCTCAGTGATGTCACAGAACGGCTTTGTTATTATTATTTTGCCTCTGGCGTCTTTCTGTAATAGTACCCGAACCGTTGCGAGAACTTGGCATTGGCACACCGTCATCGCGTAGACACGCCGTGCCCAGCGGAGCGAGCGAGTGAGGGCGGCACGCAAAGGCGCAGCGCCAAGAATTAAGTGCTCACAGATAACCTGCCGATGGTTAGCGCCAGTTAGCAGGAGGAACAAAGCATCGGCATTTCTTCCGAGCGGAAAAACTCGTGTCACCAGCACTGCATGCTATTTAAAATCATTTCTTGAGGCAAGGTATGCTAATAAACTCGTTTCTTCGAAGATGGTGCCGAGAACTCTTTCTTTCTGCCCCCCCCCCCCTCTTTTTCAAAGAACAGTAGCATGATGTTTATATCATTACCCGTAGTGTAAGATATACATTCACACGCACATATGTCGAGCCCCACGTTTGAGAGCGATTCATGACGGATGATGTCGGTTGATTAGAACACGCGCAACCGTCCTTGGCAAGAACTGTTGGTTTTTTCTTCTGAGATGCAAATATACGAGTCGTGTAGTACGTCGCATCGTGTATGTGTTCTAGCTGCAGCCCAGCACGGCCGCACGTATCTGCCAGGCTTGCTTGTAATTGTGACGGGTGACGTGAGGCGCTCCCCGGCTGGATACCCCTCGGCGCATCTCTTCGGCGCGGCGCGAGCCTTTTGTGCTGCGTGCGCAGCGTCGACGTGGACGCGTACGGGTGTCGAACGGAAGGCGCTGCGCTGCCGCAGGGGGCGCGTCCCACGCGGCGGCAGAGGCTGCTGCTCGCTTCGCAGCCGTCCGGACGGCGTCGCGCCGCCCGAAGAGGACTTCCCCCAAGGCCAACGCTGTGAGCCCCGACCTTGAGGGCGCGTGCGTTCCATCTTACAAATGGCACGCCCCGGCCGGCCGCCCGGAAGACGGCGTGCGCACACCGATATATCGGGTGCACCACCGCTGGCGCAGCACCCCGCCCGGCAATGACAGCGGCCGTCTGCGAAATTAAGCTGAGCAGTCTCGAGTACGTCCCATTCGGTGCAGGTGGCGCGGCGCTAGGCAGGTGCACGCTAAAGGATGCACATGCGCTGCGTTGTTCCTGCATCCCAATCTGAAAGTAATGGAAGTAAGGAAGGTTATACATCAATACTCCTTCAGAGACAGCGAAATTTCTGACCGCTCAAAAAAACGTTAAAAATGAAAGTGCAAGTAAAAAGTAGCAAAAACAACGAGAAGAAGATATAGGTAAAAGTATGTGGATTTCACGATGAACAAGGTTACGAACATTTCAATGCCGGGCAGACCATCCGTGCGTCCGCCACGCAGTAAGTGTGACTCAGCCAAGCGCCCAAAACAGCTTTATTACTATTACGTTGGGCGACTGCAGATACTGCCACTGGAGAATAGGTTACTTTGTCTTGCGAATATATGTAACCTCCTTGGTCGACTCTATTGTGCTCTTATCACTCGAGTATAACTGCCCCTATGCTGTGCGTTGTCAAACCACTGAACCTCTTGTTTATTACAGCGATGACATCACATCGGTATAAAGCGAGCAGAGTCATTGGAGCCAAGGACAACGTAAAGCAAATTACATGCTTTCTTTTCTGTTTTTTTTTGAACTGTAGATAAAGTTATGGACGAGCGTGAATGTTGTGACAAACTACAGAATAAAAATAAAGATAATTTCCTCGCTGCTTCTCACGCTGTCTGCTCGCTGCATATGCCGTCGCTACTAAAGATCGGGCCGTTGCGTTATCGCGATACATATATGTATATATTTTTACCCTTATTACTACTTGCGACGTGTGCGACGAGCATAGCCGCCATTATTTTGAGTAGCTGACGTATTCATTCAGCGCAGTGCTCTACGGAGAAGAAAGTAGAATTTGCTGCTTCGAAATTACTTTTCAAGTACTTCGTCATTGTAAAAAGTTTTAATGAAATATGTTTGACATCCTTTTCCATGGCCATCTCTCTTCCCGTCCTGCTCTGTGTGTCCTATCATGGCTATCCGCAAATGCAGTAGATAAGCAAAAACAATTAATTGAGAAATTGACAGGCTGATAGAGGAACCTTAACTACTCGATTACACCAGGACATCAGATTTGCAACACTGCGGCGAAGCTAATTCTCAGTTCCGTCTTATTTCCTATAGACACTATTATAACCACGCAACAGTTATACAGTTTGGATATATAGTGCATGGTACGCCAGACCATGAGTGAACCAACCTAAAGGCCTCGTATACTTGGACTATTACTCACCTGGGATTAGACTTGCGAAACTGGCCCAACTATACAGCACCTCTGCGCGTATCGTCGCGACGACTGTATGAGTTTTCTGGCATTCTTGTCAATCGATACCATAGCGTTCTATATGGCCAACTTCTGTACCGTGCTTCCTAACGTTGATAACGCTGCTGCGCTTTCACGAACGCGAATAGACGATCGCCTGCAATATGTCATCGAAGACAAAAGACGATCAACTTTTTATATTTTTAACAAAAACTTATCTAACCTTAGAGCATTGTTTCTTTATCGGACGGTGCTCGAACAGGTGTCACTAAGAATGGACAGATGCGATAAGGGCGTGATCACCGCTACTATATCTAACCGGGAACAGGTGTTGAGCTTCCTCACAAACAACTATACCTATGTGTACGTATAGTGCGGCGTTAAAAACGACGTTGGTAAAAATAAACAACAAAATACTTTCCTTGCGTAAGTAATGTTTCGTGCCATGTTCGCGATGCTCGAAAAAATAACAATTCTTACGCTAAACGCCGTTCGTGTAAGAGGCCGGTACCAGCCACTCATTAAGGTGAGTTTTGCTTGTCACTGAAGTACACGCCCCGCAACGGCCCACCCCCGCGGCGACGGCGACCACCGTCGCGCCGGCCACTTGAGCTGCGTATGCGCGCAACAACGCCTCTGCTGCTTATCCTTTTGTGCGGGCGCACGCGTCTCGGCGAACGGTCGGCGCAGACCACCGCCGAGGCTTTGCAGGCATTGTGCAGACCTTGGAGTCTGGAAGCCGCACAAAAATCGGCTCCCGCATGAGCGGAGGCGTGCGCAACCGATGAAGCCAGCCAGAAGCATGGACTCGTATAAGCACCGCGTGTCCAAGCGAGACGAGCCCGGGGTTTTAGAAACGTGCTCTGGAAGCACTCGAATCCGTTCTCTCTTCCGAGAAGCGAGGCGCGCACGTGAAAGTAACGGCTTAGCGTTTCTCGCGTAACATTTTTATCCTATTCCACTCGATAGATTGGCAGGATGCAGAAGCGGTGACGCGCGCTGCAGGAATCACCCGTATGAACCGAAGGCCGGCAAGCGTTTGTCTTGACGGAGAATGGGAACGTAACAGGAAAAAAGAACAGCGTGTCTAGTGGAATGCCTTTTAAGTATTCCGCACCTGCAACAGTCGAGGTCGTGTGTATTCTTTTCTATTTCTTTTTTTTTTTCTTTTTTCCCCTTTTTTCTTCATTCTACGTTCTTTTCTTTCTTTCTTTTTTTTTTTTTTGAGAGCCTTTCCGGAACGACCTTATGTTCTCAACCAAGATGACTGCAGAATCTTGATAGCGCGATTTGTTGATCAAAATGTCCCGCCACTTCGTCCCATAATTTCGATTCTTGCAGGTTTACGGGACCCCGTGTCACCAACCGACGACCGTACTGATGCAATACGGTAGCAATCGCGCTTAGCGCACCATTGCGTACAGCCGCTCCGTCGTTTCATTGCGTATACGTGACCGCTGTTTCCTTTACCCTGATCGACTCTGGTCGGCCGTGCTTTTCTTTCATTACTTTCTTTTTTCACTTGATGTCACTTTCTCAGCCTAGTGCAAGCGCTAAGCGCGCACTTAGCGCAACTGCTCATTCATTCTCTATACCCTGGAACTTCCTCGCGACTCTTGGCTGTCCGTGGTCAGTAAGCCCGCGAGATAAGGGCCGCAGGAAAAATTTCGGAGATGCACCGTTCCCCCTCATTCCGTGACAGTGGCTGGTATACGCTCCACCGCGTCCAACTATGCATGCGGCACTCCTATCATCTTTAATGCCTTTGTCCTTCGTTTTCACTGCACTGACAAAGTAGGTGTTCTTTTCTTTGTCTTTATTTTTTTTAAATCCTGGCTGTCAGCCGTCCGTACTGTAAATCGTATACTCGTGTTGTCAAGTAAATACCGTGTACTTAGATTCAGGTACACGTTAACGAACCACAGGGGGTCAAAATTATTTCGGAGCCCCCCACACTACGATTTGCCTCATAATCATATCGGAGTTTTTGCTCGTGAAACAACATAATTGCAATTATTACTGTGTCATATAAATAATTACATAAACATTTGAACAAATTAACCTTAAAGACTATCATGGTTTGCCCGTCATTACGAAGTCCCGGCCGGACTGATGCAAGGAGTGCCCGGAGCTCTTGTACGTGGGCATAACAATAAGCCGCACAAAAGGAACACTTGACGCTTATAAGTCCAGAAAATGGGCCGTGCCAGCGTCTTGTTCCCATGAAATTAAAGACACTCTTTTTTTTTCCGCTTCGTTGGGTAGCAGTATAATGCCGTACATCCGTGCAGCAAGTGGCTAGCACTGACTGGCAGCCAGCCAAGCGCCGGAGTCTCAGTTCAAAGGAGGTTAGAGTGCGCGAGTGTAAAACCACTTTCGATTATGTCATCTTTGTTTTAGACCGGTGAGTCATTATTCTTCCGGCGCATGGGATGCGGGAAAGCGAAAGGTAAAACGCGAAACGTCATCAGAGGAGCTGTTTCTTTTTTTTTTTTTCCTTAGTAGAGAGCCGCAGTCAGCGGGTACGTTCCGTCGTGTGACGACGTGAACCGGATCAGCGCTGCTGGCGTTGTCGGCGCTGGCGGTGGTGCTGGCGGGGCAAGGCGAGAGCCGGCTGCGAGAGCAGGGTAGGGGGAGGAGTGTGAGGGGGGGGGGGGTGCGCCCAGTTCGAGACTTTACCGCATGGTAGCGGGGGGCGCCACTTGCCGGAGGAGGTTCCCTTTACATCGCGGCCGCTGTTCGGTCCTCCGAGTTGGGCCGCCCTGCAGGAGTCGGGAACTTTCTTTTTCGCAGCCTCCTCCTGTCCGAGCAGTACGCTGGTTTAATTATGCCTCAAAATGCACACCGTCTGCGTAGCGGCGGCAGAGACGCTCGTCTAATTAACGAGTCGCGTCTTTGTCTCTCGACGCATTAATTACGGCTCACAGTGTGACCCTAGCGGAGCTCTGGGAGAACGCGGCAGATCGACGTTCCACAGTGAACATTTAATGGAACTCTCGCGGCCTCTAGGCAGCACACGCTGCGGCCGACGTAGGGAGTCACCGCGCTGAGGGTCTGGACGCCGCGACGTCTCTGGGCGTCGGAGTTGTGCAGACAAAGGGGGCAACGAGGGAGAGTCCCCTGCTTCGGAATGTTGCATCAGCGCGCCGTCGGGCCTCCCTAAACGACTACTGCAGTGACTGCTGCTTCGTCAAAGGCGCCGCTAGGCGACACCTATACGAAACATCTGCTCCAAAAGGACAGGTTTCTCGGTAGAGACGACCCCTTGTAGGGATGAAGGTGGTTTATAATTAGGGGTGTGCGAACAGGAAATTTAGATCCGCATCGAATGCGAATAGAAGGCTATTCGAATAGTTTTCGATCAACAATAAGACAGCCACTTTCAAAACAGGCCTACAGAATCCCACATTTCATTTGAAACAAGTATTCACATATTATATTGCCACGCCCACTTCTTGTTTTATTTTATGTTTTTTTGGGTTTGACCAGCAAGGACGGTTATCAACGCTCGAGGCTGTCCGCGAAGCAGTGTTCGAGAAGCTTCTCGATTGTAGTAGATCGTTTTGTTAAGATTTCGCGCCGCACGCGAATGTTCCAGCTTTATCGAGAGATAACGCCGCCACCAGCGATATCGCTGGAAAGTTCGATAGCGCCTGTATAAAAGCCGACGCACTTGACCGCTCGTCAGTTGATCGACGGTCGACGCTGTGTTCGACGCTATCAGTGTATTGCTGTAGTTTGACTTTCAGTTTCCCGGCCACAAGTTCGGCCAAATAAACAGTTTCATCTCGGACGTGCTGTCTTCGTCGACGTCACGACCACGTGACAATATCAATAACAAAGGAGCATTACAATTACTTTTAACCGACAAAAAATGCCACAATTGTGTAAACTAAGGTACGCTTCTATACAGCAGCCTCTAGAGCCCTCGAGATATTTCGTAAATGTAGGGTGAAATACATCAGTTACTTCGTTATTCAATGTGGCACTTTGTCACCAGCTTTTACATGAAACTGAGACACCAAAATTAAACAACGCTTCATAAATGAACGTTATCGTGAGTTTCATGACGATGACAGTGGATTGAAGACACTTTCGCTTCGGTAGTACTAGAGTTTTTAGCAAAAACGCCTTCATCCTGTGATCAATATAGCGTCGATAGTCCCGTGAAAGCTCGGGCTGCATGCATCTCGGTAAGTAAACAAACAAACAAACAAACAAACAAAATCCTTCACTGTTCCAAGCTTTAGTTACTTTGGGTTTTCCCGTTGGTGCTGATTATTCGAAAAGCGTTCGGAAAATATTCGCTATTTCGATTATGCCCATTAATCCCGGCCACGGCGGTCGCATTTCGGTGGAGGCGACATGTTGGAGGCCCGTGTACTGTGTGATGTCAGTGCACGTTAAAGAACACTAGATGGTCACTAGATTTCCAGAGCCCTCCACTACGGCCTGCCTCATAATCATATCATGGCTTTGGCGCGTTAAACCCCAGACATTATATATTATTATACTATGCACTTTTTTCGATTCAAGTACCGAATGGAATAGAACACCATTCGATCCGTCCAGTATTACCACAGTGGCACCCAGTGTTACTAAACACCACATATCACCATCTCACCATGTTGCCTTAGTGGGTCCAAATCAGACTTCTCGAAAAGATGGTGCACTGGAAGTCAGGAACAATACTGCGCAACCAGTTGCGCTGTGAAGAAAGTGCAGCTTAATTTGGGCTATGGTTGGGATCTTAGGATGCGTCGCCACGGTTGTCACAATGGCTATCATGCGTTTGCACGCCAATTTCACGCGGCTACCAATTGCGTCAGAATAAGTTTCGACAAATATCCGTGTGACACACTCAGTGTTCTGCAATTTATTCCTTGACAGTGTGGGCGGCCGTCTATACAATAAGAGGCTCAGTGCGTATACAGCCACGAAAAAAAAAAAAAAAAAAAAAGGTATCATCCCTCTTCAGAGTAGAAAGGTGACAGTTTTTCTGCCGACAAGAAAGGCTAAGTCTGCGATGCTTCCAACACAATACGCAGATGAGAAAAGGAGTAGAAGCCTCCAAACATTGTTCGAGGACTTGTTAAATGCGAAGCATTTCTTAGCGAACCTCAGGCACTTTGAGCGTTTCTATCTATCTATCTATCTATCTATCTATCTATCTATCTATCTATCTATCTATCTATCTATCTATCTATCTATCTATCTATCTATCTATCTATCTATCTATCTATCTATCTATCTATCTATCTATCTATCTATCTATCTATCTAGCCGCCTACGTCTGAGTGCTCTCGTGATCGCCTCCTTAACTTGGTGTAGAATTCTGTCGCGCACGTCGTCAAACCCTTTCCTCCAGACCCGTGTGGCACATACCCGTTTACCACGGGCCGCGGTGTACGGGTATGCGCCACAGGTGATTGACAGTTTATATCAACCCAGGAACGGCGAGAACAGACATTGGTAATCAAGATGCGAGAGCGTTAAGAAAAACTGACATCGGCAGCGTTGACCCGACGAATGCAAAGAATAAAAATTAGGATCCACCACGAGTAATCGAACCCAAGCATTCTGCGCGGCAGTCACGTATTCTATAGACGGTTTCAAGATTGCGATAGCAGGAGCACGTGGTGTACCCCAAGAAACTTCCGGTCACCTCATTTACTATTCTGCCACACCGAAGCGTAAAGCGTTTTTTTAAGATTTGTCAGAGTAAGGGAATACTCTTTTTCCAGTTTCACGTAAAAGAAAGGCGCTTATAGTTAAAGACTAACTATTTTAGTGTTGTGTGCAGCTTAGAAGAATATTTAATTCAATTATTTTGCTAGACACAGGGAGAAAAGTGTTGAAACTCTACGGGCTACTCGCCAAGGCTTTTGTTCCGCGCCAATCCTGCTAGCCTACGCCAGCGCAAGAAACCGGAAGCGGTCCAGGGCCTGTGTTAGTAAACAGTGAAACCCTACAGAGTAGGGGTGTGCGAATGTCAAATTTTTCGAATACGAATCGAATACGAATATCCACCTTCGAATATCGAATCGAATATCGAATATCAAAGGAAAAATGCCTGCACAGTAACAATATTTTATTTAACATGTAGCTATATGAAAAAAAAAAAAAACATTAACAGTCTGACTGGCAACACAGCATACACTGCTATCTCCAGAACACAATGTCCAGGCTAGCACAATGCACATCACAACACAATCAAATATCACGGCACAATGAAAGTAATGACAAGATGTTATCATGAAGAAATATGAGTTGCTCCACATGATCAGGCAGCAGGCTCTCCCTTCTAACAGAGACAACCCCCCTGCCACTGAAAAGGCACGCTCGCTTGGAACAGAAGTGGCTGGTATAGGGAGGTACATGGGGCAAAGCTTTGCCAGACTGGGGTATCTGAAGGTGCCTACAGTCCGCCACCAGTCACATGGTCCGCTGTCTTTCTTCAGAAGTGGTCCCGCATAGTGAACGAGTGGTAGTGCGGCACGTTACGGCCGCATAATATTGAAAATGTACGGTTACATGATCGCCAACAGCGCTGCACGTCGGAGATGCACCAGCAATAAATCATACGTATTGTATTGGGGCACTCGTCGCAGGCAGATATCGTGCCTCCGTGTACTTACGATGTTTATCGCTCCTCTCGGCAACGTTTTTAGCTATACGAACGCAGCAGAAATGTGGAAGACGAGCTATATTATGCATGGTAATCGAATCGCATATTCGAATTTTTCGAATATTCGAAGTTATCGATTATTCGAAACTTTTCGAATACATGATTTCCGAATCGAATACGAATATTTCGAATGTAATATTCGACGAATATTCGAAACTTTCGAATATTCGCACACCCCTACTACAGAGCCACGCCAGGTCTAGAAACTGCTTTGGAAAAACACGCTATGCAGGAGTAATGTCGGTGCAGCAGCGTCAACTGGGGTTGTGGTGCTGGCTGTCAGTAACCTAAATTCAAGCGTCGCTTGAGCCCGGATGAATGCGCGAACGAAAGTTAGGTATAATATTCACATCATCGCACCGTAAAGTGCTCTTCGTTTCGGTAATACTGAAGTATGTACTCTACGTGAATGCTGATGTTACGTCAGACCATAAGTTACCCTTTAAACGCCAGTGTTGTCGACGTGACTGGTAAGCCCACGATGTGCACAAAACTACTATATACACTTACAAAAGCACCTAGATCCATCTGGTAACGCTTGGCTCAAATCCAATAAATGCAGCATAGAACTACTCGCTGACTGCTTCGCATGATACCGATTTCCACAAGGCGTGGGATCTGCCAAACTTTTCTTTGTTAGCTTTAATGCAGTCTTATATTGGGTTAATTCATGACAATAGAGAATAATTCATTCATTGTCTGACTGATCACTTTATCAAAGAACTGACTGATCGAATGATTCAAAGTACAATAACTTCATTTAAAAAAGTAATCGCGAGGAATTGTGGCGTGGCCTTTCTCGCGGCTCCTGAGCGTTAAGGGAAAAAATTACGCGGTCACGCGACCTTTTCTTTCTTTGTTCTAACTCTATGCCTGAACTTGTATCGATCTTTGCAGGTCAACACCTATAAGTTATCGATGTAAAAACACTGGTTTAAAAACGCTAGCTTTTCCTCGAGGGCACTGTGGCAGGTACGTGCGGCACCTCGTTTTTTTTTTTTTTTTCCCCGTGGGAAACAACGCCTCTGACATTTGTAGAAGTGCGCTACAAGTTGCTATTTAAAAATATGAAAGAGTAAACGAAGCCTAACCACATGTTTCTCGTTCATCGTAAATTTGAATGGAAGCATTGCGTGAAACTAAATGGCGCGCAGGTATACTCGCTGCAGCTGTTAGCGCAGAAAATGTTGACACGTGCATGCGTGCGTTAGTCTGCAGCTGCTGTCGTCCTGCGCCGGGTCTGAATGTCACGCTTTAACGTTTTCTATTCCACCTGCTTGCCTTTTTCATTGCATGTTTACACTGGCGCGCTAAAGCGACTTTAATCGTTTACTGCTGGCTCTTTGATGACATTAACGGAGCGAATTCAATTATAATGGTATCCGTGACGTATTGTTCTTTCTTACACGTTATTTGAACCCTTCGAAACTGAGTGGCCACCTTGCGTTGACGATATATTACACTTAGCTATAACAGCGCCCTTGTTGGATTGAAAATCGAAAATTCATTGATCAAGAGCAAGAAGGGGGCAATATAGGTTGCCTGTATTTGTGCAATCATCACTGCTCGAATAAACGAGCACCACGCGACTATTACTTAGAACGTAAAACCGGTTGTGTATCAAATAGGCTTTAAGGCGACTTCGCTATCAGCCAGGAAAAAAAAAGAAACTCTGTGCAACTGCGCACTTAATTTCCCACGTTAATGGCGGAAGTACAGAGGGCTTAATCCATTAGAGAGGTGTTTCGCGCAAAACAAGATAATTATACCTCCTAAAGGGAAGCCCAGGTGCATGTAAAATTCACGCTTATGTCGCTCCAGGTTATCATGAAAGATGGAGAAAGAGATAACTTGAAGATGCTTGTACATCATGTCATATGCCGCAAGAGGCTGCGACAATGTATCCCTTACTTAGGAGATAACGACCTTTCAAGACGAAATGTGACTGCTGCTAAAGGGAAAAAATATTTCTGGTAAGGTTAGCACAAACTTCAAGCGTCCCGTAAAGAGCCGCCGCATATGCGGACATACTTCCAGACAAGCAAGATCTCGTAATCGCAGATGCCTGGTGTATTGAGTGGCCATCAAATTATCAACAAAACTGACTGTAAGATTTTCGCATACAAATTATCGAGGCATCCGATCCGGCTGTGCTGTTGTCGCGCGAGGATTTGTTTCAAGCGTCTTCTGTGGTTCTGGGACCAGTGGACGACTTCGTAACAAATTCGGACCAACACCTCGTTCGCATAAAAGTCTGCATGGAGTAAATATATTATAAAAATGAGAAAACTTACACAACCAAAACAAATATTTCCTGTTTGTTATCATTTTCATTAAATATACTGGTCTCGAAGATCAAGCAGCCGAACAAATACGATAATTACTGGCCTCTTTTCCTTTTGCTGTTACGGTGTGGCCCAACCTTATTACGACTGATTCCTCATGTGTACTGTAGCAAGCGCGTGTAGTTCCGGAAGATAGTCGTCTGGAACGCCGACCTGAGGCCCGCCACGGTGGTCTAGTGGTTATGGCGCTCGACTGCTGACCCGAAGGTCGCGGGATCGAAGCCCGGCCGCGGCGGCTGCATTTTCGATGGAGGCGAAAATGTTTGAGGCCCGTGTACTTAGATTTAGGTGCACGTTAACGAACCCCAGGTGGTCGAAATTTCCGGAGCCCTCCACTACGGCGTCTCTCATAATCATATGGTGGTTTTGGGACGTTAAACCCCAGATATTATTATTAACGCCGACCTGAGTACGTCAGAGAAGAGAGTGAGTTGAAGTACACTTATGACTAGTTTTGTGGAACGTATACCGTACATATGACGTTATGGATGGATCAGTTGCACACGCACATTTTTTTTTTTTTTTTTCGTGGGGCTCTTACCAAAGGAGGTTAGTAGACTTAGGCTTATGCTTAAAGATCTTCCATGTTGTGTTACCGTAGATGGCCCCCTCGACAGCCCAATGACAGTATTGCGCTATTGTGCTTACCTTTTTTGCTTTATCTCTTTCGGTGCTTAAATGTGGGCTACTATTCTATAACGGGCCTTTGTAAGCGTTGCTCTCCCGTCACGGCACTGCGTGGTTCCTTTTACGCGACCAGTGGGAGCAGAGCCCACACTGACGAGGAGAGGAAAGCCAGCGACGGGTGCGGCCCGCCGGCAGCGGGTGCTCCCCAAGACGCGCATCGCACGCGCGGGGAGCCGCCCGTCTCGTGCCGCTAAGTGACGAACGTGCCCAGTCGGCCAGGCATGCCCATCACAATAAGCGAAATAAAACGGCCAGAAGCCACACTTCCCTTTCAGGCACTGTCGCTCCGTAAAAGCGGGCTGGAAAAAAGTAACATCCGCAAAGCGCCCACCGGCAAACGCGCGCGAGCGCGCCAGACCTGCGCGACCTTGAAAAGTGGCCCCCCACGTGACGCCGACGTCAGCGGATTCGGCGGAGGACAGCCGCTCGCCCGGAGACAGCGCGCGGCCCGTTCGAAGCCGCGCGCGTGACGTCGGCCGCCCGGCAGGCCAATTGCGCCGGCCGCCTTCGCGCCAGTACCGCTACTTGGAGACGCTCCAACGCTGCCGGTTCTGCTACTTTGTAGCCCGCGATCGCTACGCCGTCTCGGTGGCGCGGAAAGTTCCGAACCGCGCCGCAGAACGCCCGTGACTCAGCGTCTTTGAGAACTAACTCCTCGGGGAGCCCGCTCGAGAACGTCTTTTGTTTTATGGAGGAGGCTATATTGCGAGCCATCGCTTGCCATGGGCCCCCCTGGGACGGAGCTCATTTCTCGCGATCGTGCGAGACGAGGCCCTGGGCTGCCTTCGGCAGCTCGCTCTTGCTCCCCTACAATGCCGTGCTTTCGCCCCGCTCGGCCCTTTTCCTCGACGGCTCACCGCGGCGCTGACTCGGCGGCGCGTCATAGGCGTCCATTCGTGGAAGCAGAAAAGAATGTTCGCGTCTCCGAGCGTTGCAACTGGCCTGCAACCTGCATGCTTCTAGCCGCCAGTGTGCTCGTACGCGCGGGGCATGCATCGGGCGGACGCGTTCCGGCTTCCATAGGGCCACGCGCCTTGTTTGCCCGGCACGAGTCGCTCAATATTTCTAACGAACCTCACTTCGCAACGAACGAGCCATTTCTTCGCCTCTGTGACTGACTACAGATGTAAACCGCAGCTTTTCTCTGTGCTGAATATCCTTTGCAAACGGGGCTAATGCGGAGCAACTTGTCGAACTTCACGGTAAATATAACGAAATCTCCCTCAAAACGAGCGTACTCGGTACTACTTTCCCTGCGTCAAAGCCAAATATTGTGTAGTTTTTGGTTTAGAAACGACGGTTGCATTCCGAAGTCATCATGGCCTTGTCTGGAATTGAAAAAAAAAAAAAAAACTGGCACATACACGCGTAGACGTTGCGAATTAGAGTATTGGGGGAAAAACTTTAAAACGAAATAGCAGCACAGGCAAGCAAACGGATTGTCCACGTAACCTATTCATTCTACCAGCAAGACAATGAGCCGACTGATTAATTCCACCCACTATCGACTTTCGTAGCTAATAAAACCATAAAAATCCGGTGTCATCATCCGAGATCACAGCGGCGTTACTATAAAAAGTACAAGCGGCTCTTCACATCGCGGGCTATAGCATCATCATCTCATGGGAGTCAATGGGGCAATCAAGTTACCAATGTCCTATTACTGCTTCTCACCATGGCTAGGCGCCAGTACCGTGGGCGACCGGACTGGCCGCCCTCGTCTTCGCCTGCATGCCGCAATACCCTTTGTCACCGCTATATACACTCGGCACACGACCACTGTTACTGGCATTCAAATGAATTACTGTCGTGCCACGACAAAAGGAGAAATCCTCCTGGTGAGGGCTGTAATGGAGCCGTAAAGTTAATATACGCATTTTTTTTTCTGACTTTAGACAGAATCGTCCATTCCGATAAAAATACTTACCTGTTTGTCCTGCATGCGGAGCGTATTTTCGAGCACTCGATCACCAAAGCACTAATAATAATGGCTGGGGTTTTACAAGCCAAAACCACGATGTGATTATGAGGCACACCATAGTGGAGGGCTTCGGAAATTTTGACCGCATGTGATCACCAAATCACGTGACTGGGCCCTTGTATGAACGAAGGTTTATTTGCAATGAGATAAATTTTAATTGCATATCCCTTGTGTGAAAGTGTCACTTAAGTCAACTGTTTGTGCGCTATTCACACTTCGCAAATGCCAGCCTGTAATCTTCTCTTCTTGAAATCGTCGTAAAATGCGCTCTTTGCTTTAGGTATCGCGATTATTCACACCTTGTAGCACCTTTGCAGATTTATATGAATGAAATTGCAGTGTGCTGCTATTTCTGGAAGTGGAATTGTCTCGGGCTTTCAA
This sequence comes from Rhipicephalus sanguineus, assembly GCF_013339695.2. Taxonomy (NCBI): domain Eukaryota; kingdom Metazoa; phylum Arthropoda; class Arachnida; order Ixodida; family Ixodidae; genus Rhipicephalus; species Rhipicephalus sanguineus. The sequence goes on from NC_051176.1 coordinate 234,019,095, forward strand.
GTCATTCGACAAGAAAGAAATGAAATGGTATCGGTACCTTTTTTTTCTTCTTTTTTTTTTCCCGTGAGATGGAATATAGGAACGTAGCCCGCCGTGGTATATACAGATTAGCGGCTCAGGTGTCACAGTGCTAAGCTCGAGAGAGCTCGAGAGGCCGGGTACGAATCCCGGCGACGGTGGCCGCATTACGATAGAGGCGAAGTGCGGAAAGCATTTAGATTCAGGTGAACCTTAAAGAACCCCTGACAGTCGAAATTTATCGGGAGTCCCATACGGCGTGCTTCATAATTATATCAAGTTTTTGGCCCGAAGAACCTTAGAACTTAAATTCAACGCGGGCGGATCAACCCACTGTGCAACCCAACCGCTTGCCCGGGGCGGGACAAGTGCGGCACGCTATGTTCAGAGAATAACGATTATATAGCCTCCCAGTTTCCCGGTCCTAACTGAACAAAACACTCGCAAGCATCGGGGGATTAAACGCAGTTGGTACAGTTAAAAGCTAATAGATCAACGGCCTTTGTGAACTTCCGACTTGCTAATATTTTGCCATACCAACGCGCACACGCGTGACGCAGCTCCGCTATTTGTTTCCTCCTCCGTGTACTTTACACGCAACGCTGGAGAACAACAAACGCGCTTTTTATCCGCTTGTTGTGAAATGGACACAGTGGCAGAGTGCCCAAGTTTACGGCCGCTTATGAAATGTGCGGCATACCGAGGTATTCTTGCAGGCAACAGCTACGCCTCGCTTGAGACGCAACACCCACGCTGGTCCGTTTCACTGCTGGGAAGAGAAACGCAATACAGCCCCGGAGGCTGGTGTCACTCGTTCCGGGAACTTCAACTATATAACACACGAACTTGAATTCGTCGGAAGGGTGAAATTTGTTAAAATCGATATAAAAGGAATATTTGTGTTTATTCAGGCTGATAATTTTTTTTACAACAGCGGAGAAGAGAATGTTGGATACGATATACGTATACGTACGGTCTGCCTTTGATGTTCTTTGCTGTTTGCGCGGGCATTCGTTCGTAGAAAAGCGAAGAATTGGAGAACTCGCGATTTTTGAGAAATGCAAGCCAAAGTGCGCTTATCCCATAAGCCAGAGGTTCAGGCCTTACCTATACTATTGGAGCATATCCGGTGTGCACAATCAAAATCTATTCCGGCATACGTATTCCTGATTTCATTCATGTGCAATTGCTTCGCTTGCCTCTTACTACTCACTTCCTTTACAATAACGCTTTATTTTTCTATATATAATTCTTTGTGTCCAACCCACGTTCATTTGTTTTCGTTAATTTCTTAAATTATTGCCTTACGTCTGCTCTCCTTTACGTGGTGTGGCTTTCCCTGACTTTTGTTTAGGTTAATTTCATTTTAGACTGGCCGAAAGTATGCCAGAGGCCAAGCAGACGCGCAAGAAAATTTCACCTAAATTCGCTAACTTTCTTTCTCGCAACATGCAACTCAAATGATGTTAGGCATCATTCAGTCCCCTGGCGGCCCTGAAAATTTATTTATCTTCACTCAGCGGCTTCTCCTCCGTAAAGCGCTCCGCAGTGACTACGCAGCCATTAATCTCCTTATGCACCCTTCATTATTTTTTCCCCTCAAACAAGAGTTTAGCGGACGGCTCATCCGCGGTTCGCTTCCTCTATAGTCTGCTTGTATCGAGCAGTGCTGTTTATACCTACATTATAAAAAAAAGGCCTCGGTGGGCAAAGTGGTCTCGAGTGCATGAAACCAAGGCGCCACATTCAACCGGAAGGCTCATTCATACCGCGCGAGGTTGTTGGAAATATTGCAAGCGCAATAAATTCACCAAGCGACCGGCCGCAAATAGTCGCAGATGCTCGCTTTTGGTCGAGAAGTCACTGTTTCAGATCACTGCTTGATTTTGCTCTCGCGCAACTACAAGTTTTACCAAGCGAGCCGAAAGTTAATAGTCGTTGTTACGCGAGCATTTGCGACCTGCCGTTTTGAGACTTCGTTGTGGTACAACATTTGCGGCTTTCTCGGTGGTGCGGCCTCTGAGAGTCGCCGGTGTAATTAACCCTCTTTTGCTTCCCCCCGCCCTTCACCGTCTCACTCCACTCCACACCCCCCGCCCCATTTTATTTTCCTTTTTTTTCGCCGATCATTACCGCTTTCAGACACTTTAGTACAAACTTCGCAGAGACGTTTTACACAGTCGTGTTTCGAAATGCAGCAATTTTCAGAATTCGAATCGATACCGATACGAAATTGCAGAATTTTTCGTCGAGCGCTGCAAGGCTAATTAACATATATATTTGGTGAACGAGGACGTGGTTGAACGATTCTGCACTGTGATGTTCAGAATCGAACAGTGTGTCTAATTCATTAACGTTGATTTTAGCTGACGCTAGAAAGCAAAACGGAATAAGTAAATTAAACCAGGGCGCGGGAGTTTAATTTGCTTCGAACATTAATAATGTACGTCGGGTTTTTGTTCCAAGTTCAGGTATGAGGCTTTGTCTTAGAAACGTTTCATGATTAATTCTTCTGAAAGGGGAAGAAACAATGCCGGAGTTATTATGTTGAGTTCGCGTGGTGAGGTCGATCATGGTAGAAATCGCAATAACTTGTTGGGTAACTAAGAAATTAATTAGCTGCCTTTTAAATTTGTCAAGATGCACTTTTGGACTAGTTGGTTCATAATCGCAGTAAAACAGCGCCGGCGCAAACAAGAGGCCAGATGAGAAGGACACATACAAGGCGCACTAAGAACTGAAAGTTTATTCAGTATCTGCAGAATAAATACTGTCCTAGCTCATCATTCCTTCCAATGCAATCTCTGAGTGCTACGAACAATTCATCGTGAGGCACCGAATAAAACAACTCTTCCATATCCACAGGAAGAGCGCAGTCGACATGAACATTGCAATTCAAAAAGCGAACTACGTCCCCAGAGTTTTTTTTTTTTTTTTTTTTGTGCCGAATGTGTCTTTAACATGTAAAGCACTAAAATATTTCTGCAGAAACTGGCTAATTAATTGGCTTTCTGTCCATTTTTTTTCTGTGTTCCGTCTGTATGCGCAACGGTTCCCAACATGACTACTAAGACGTATTCGAGTAACGGAAGAATACGAATGGATGTGAACAACTTGAGGTAGGGAAGCGGGGAACAGAAATCTATTCCGAGTATACAGACAGAACCGTGCGAGTGGAGGTCTCGTGTTTTTATACACTTAGAGTGGGCAGAAATGACATTGAGAGACCACTTAATTCAACAACCTGGGTCAACAATGCACGCTTAATAGAATAAGTAGAAGCACTGTTGTGAATTTACGCGAACATAACAAAATTGTGTACTTGCATTTCTCAGCCCATTTAATCGGAACTATTCAGAAAATGAGCTGTCGGACTGGCAGAGCCTGCTTAAATATTTCGGCGTTGTCACCGTGAAGAGGAAATGAAGACATTTAGAAATATTGTTGAGAAAACGTCACTGATGAAATTTAAGAAGAGAACCGGACCTATAAAACAGAACGTTGGGGGTCACGCCACTACTGATATTGAACAGAGAAATTATTATTATTATTTGGTTTGAATACATAGAAAACACGAAGACACAGAGGAAATAGGGAGGGAACAGGCTGATAACTGCCACCTAAAGGGGCACAACGCCTGCCTGCTCATTTGGGAAAGGGGAAACATTGGGGAAAGGAAGATTGGGGGGAAAGAAAAAGGAAAGAAAATAGGTAAGAAAAAAAAACAAATAACATAGAGTAAACACGAATAAGTGGTCACAAGGAAAAATGTCTATACGCGCGAGGCCAAATCGGTATTTTTTAAGAAAGTAAGTAGGGCTCGATGGGCCTGGTCACGCCGAGCAGCACAACCCCTCGGGAACAGGCAATCATCAAGGTTCGTACACTTTAGACCAATAAGTCCATATTCCTTGATGAGTAGTGCTCGCTGCATAGCAAATGCGGGACACTCAAAAATTATGTGTTCTAGTGTGTCACAGGAGTCACACGACGTACATGATGGACTGTCTACACGACCTTGTCGGTATAAACGTTCACGCACTAATACAGAGCCAACTCTTAGCTTATATAAGAGGGCTCTGTCACGACGAGGCAATCCACGACCACGAATACGGGGAGGGAACAACCCGCGGCTTGCTACACGTTGGTCAGGGTGCTGCTTTAAAAGATGTCGGCGGATCAACAGACGAGCGTTGTCTAACAGGCATGAAATTTCTTGGCAGTCGCACTCGTTGTGGGCACAACTTGACGCAACGTGATCGACCTCTTCATTCCCAGCAATACCCACATGTGAAGGTATCCACTGGCAAATGAGGGACACCCCACTAGAAATAATGTTTGTGGCAGATTTTACAATGCTGCATGTAATTGGACCATCGCAGTCTTTTCTCAACAGTCTGCTAAGGGCAGCACGAGAGTCTGTGAGTATGACAACCTTCGGTGCTCCTAATTCTTCTTGAACGTATTTCAGAGCAACATCAATCGCTGATAGTTCCGCAGTTGTTGATGAAGATGGATGCGGTATGCGGAACGACCGTCTGATGTTAGTCGAAGGGCAATAGAAAGCTGCATAGCCACCTTGGCCGTCGCTGCGTACAGATGCGTCTGCAAATACATGGAGATAATCATCAAACTTTTCAAATAGGTGCGACTGGGCCAACTGTAATAGTGCCGAAACAGGCTGGTCAGACTTTTTATGTATTCCGGGAATGGATAGATAAATAGGGAAGGTGCACTGGTTGTACTCTTTCGGGGTTGTGAAGATAATGGAATCTTCTGAACTGCCGGCAATCGTAGTAAACAATGCCGCCATTTTCCCCATGCGAGATCCCGGGCGTTGAGTGAGGCGATTAATAAGTGCTTTACCGTCTGTTGCTCGGTGCAAACGCTCGATATGGTGCAGCGCTCTCTGGTCTGCCTGTAGCCTCAGGGGCAACTGGTGCGCTTCGGCGAGTAGAGGAACAGAGAAAAGAAGACTGATCATTGACCAATCAGGACTTGTCGAGATAATAGCTAATAGATAATAATAATAATAATAGATAATAATAATAGGCTAATAGATAATAGGCTACGAATACTGGAGTGCGCAAGCTCCTCAAACACTAGGGGCGGACTGACTGTCAAAGACTGCTGAGGTCGGACAGCATATGCAGCATTGATTTGCCCCATTTGCGTGACTATTGTGTTAACGTGCATCATAAAACTAATACGGCTGATGATCCTTCAGCGGCATAAAACTAATCCATGCAGATTTGGAGCAAGACCACTTATTTTTGCACCGAACAATAGTCACCGCAAATCGCTAATTCTGAAAGCTTTGAAATAACAGGGTGAAAAAAAAAATCTGCAGATATTGCACATCTGTTTAGAAGCTGGATTAAAAGGCAAGGATAACGCGAGCGAGTTTCCACTACCGCGGGAAAGCGGAATTATTCAAAGAGTTATTGAATATCGTTGCAAACGCTAGAACGAGGCTACTGCCATAAAAAATATTATTCATTTTTATTTTAACTCTCGCATTACGCCGCACGACAACCGATGCGGAAAAAGAAAGCTTGTTGGCATTAGTAGCTGGTGAAATGAGGCAGTAATTAGAGCTCTAAAAGTGTTTGCGAGCCTTGAAACACTCGTATATAGCACCTCGGCCAGTTTTTCAGTCGCGATGGTAAATTTGGTCACTCTAGGGCCGGTGGCAATCCCGGAATCTTATCCAAGGCCACAATAAGTGATTAATTAACAACATTCAATACTTTTGAAATGAGAAAACGTTGCTCCAAAGCGAATATGTAAAAGAAGGATAAAATGAAAGAGACATATAATTGTTAAAGCTGTGCCTACAGGCGCATTAATAATAATAATATTTGGGGTTTAACGTCCCAAAACCACCATATGATTATGAGAGACGCCGTAGTGGAGGGCTCCGGAAATTTCGACCACCTGGGGTTCTTTAACGTGCACCTAAATCTAAGTACACGGGCCTCAAACATTTTCGCCTCCATGGAAAATGCAGCCGCCGCGGCCGGGATTCGATCCCGCGACCTTCGGGTCAGCAGTCGAGCGCCATAACCACTAGACCACCGTGGCGGGGCACCTACAGGCGCATACAAGCTGTAAATGCATAACGTACGCATATTTGAACACTTATAGAGGTGACCTGCACTCGTACTCCGAAGTTCGAAAGAACCGCTAAATCAACCAAATACATATAATAAACGACATAAGCAGGTTTTAGTATCATTGCACTAGTGCTGGTGCGTCCAGAAGTCCTTGATACGGCGTGGTAAGGCGTGTACTCTGCGTCACATTTGCTCTATTTGCAAAGTTACATCAAAGTACTACATTTGCCGACAAATGGTTCTCTTAATCGCGGCCGTATAGGCAAACCTATACCCAAACCATCCTTAATGTAACAACTCTTATGGATTCAATTTTGTTTTAAGTGTGAGCTTTTATCTGTGTCCTCATGTTTTTTCCCCTGTTAACGGGGCATTCCTTTCCCGCAAGTTCTATTTTCTAAGCACGGAGCATGTCGCAAGGTATTCGATCGCCCCGCTAAACGTTAACCAGTGGCAGTTAGCGTGTTTTTCTTGCGGCGAGCCGCTTATTCTGCCTATTTACCTCGTATACTACCAGCTACGTGAGCGATATTCACAGTTTACGCGATGCCGTTCGTTGCACGCGACTGCGGTGACGACACAGCTGCCCGCGCGCGCGATGCCACTTAAGATGCGCGTTTTTCCTGCACGTTTTCTTTTGGGCGCGAGCTCGGCCGAATGATCAGCTGCAGCCCATTTCCCTCGCAGATGTCCCAGACAGTCGCGTCTCGCGCGACGTGTCCTTGACTCGGCGCCGCCGACATTCGAGAGCGCTCGCTCACGGGGCTCGCGTTTTCAGTCCCACATGCGGCGAATATCTGCATATGCGTGCACCTCGCCGCGCGTGTTTCCTCGGCCGAAGTTTTTTTTTTTTTTTGTTTATCTGTACTTTAGACTGTCTCCTGTCCTTTTACAAAACGTGGAAACTTCGCTAACCTTGACTGGAAAGCGATAGCTGGGGAGCAATTCGCAAACAAAAAAAAAATTAATCTGTCAATTTTTTTTTCGGTTAGCTGGAATTTTACAGTAAACTTATTGGCAATTTGTTTTCGTGGCAGAGAAAGTATAGACACCCTTGAAGGTTAATTCCCCTTGAAAATATTCAGTAAAGGAGCAAGCGAGAAAAAAAAAAAAAAAACAGGTAAATTTCTCCTAGTTTTTTTTTTCTTTTTTCTAAGCTGTGTGGCCGTAGTGTGAGGGGTGATTGAGTGATCATGCCGAGTAGGTCGGCATGCATCCTGCGTCTATCTAATTTTAATGTTTCAGTACCTGGCGCCTCCTGTCCGTTCTTTGGCAGCTTCTTCTTTTGTTTCTTCAATTGAGTTCGGCTCAATATTTGCAAGTATTATGACCCCATGCACATTATTGCTGCTCCTTGACACCCAGGTGCAGAACAAAACCGTAGTTAAGATTAAATTGCATTTCGCTCTCTCGATACGGTGGGTACAAGCAGCACAATTTGAACATACACACACGCAGACATGCAAAAAAAAAAAAAAAAAGCTGGGAAGTTTGCGAACGCTAAAGGAGAACACATCGCAAATGTACACGAGGCGGGGGGGGGGGGGGGGGGGGGGGGGGCGCCCTCCCTAGTCACCTAAGAGCGGTGGAGGGGGGTTCAAAGTCTGCTCAATAGGGGGGGGGGGGGGGGCTGCGATTAACCGTCTCACCCCCCCCCCCCCCCTTAAAGGGGAACCCTGCGCACGCCTATGTACCGCACACTTGTTCACTGTGTGTATGGCCGCACGATACGCGAACCACGAAAATAGTTCTCTCGAGCTGTTGAGCACGTTTCTTGCTGCGCTGGCAAGAGCTTCTTGTGCGATTTCGCGTCACGAGCACACTTTCTGTCCACTGAAGGTCGGGCCTCTCCACGAAATCCCCACTTGCCCGTATCTTGCGCAAGTCGCGACTCCCGCAAATTTCCCAATCTCGTCACGCCGTCTAATCCATCCTTGACTGCGTTTCGCTTCACAAGACAAGCACCCATTTTCTCTAAGAGGCTGCCGGCTATCTGCTCTACTGATTACATAACCAGCCCGACTCTGCCTCTCTAATCTCAGCTATAATATCAGCTATGCCCCTTTTACCTCTAAACCAGATTGCCCTCTCTGCGTTGCGAAACGTTACACTTATATCATTTCTGGTTACAACACCCTGGTGCCGCGGTTCTGATTTTCTCCTTGCTTTCTTTTTTATCCTATCTTCCCCACTAATGAGTCCTCGTAGAATTAACTGATTACACATACTTTTCTTTTTGCCGTAGAACACCTGGACTATAAACGTTCCAGACCACTTTTATTCGTCTGTATATATTTTCGTGATCGTAGTCCTATGTCACTGCGTGGTTGGTACGGGCAGAGGATTTGGTTCTTATTTTTAATCGCCTCAAAAAGTATGACTATCGCTAAACAGTTTAATATAAACGAAGTCTTGCATAGATTAATCTTGCATGCGGCCTGCCACTCCGAATTGATGTTTTCTTGCCGAGGTACTGAATATTTTCTATCCATTTTGCGTATGACTCGTTAAAGTGTCTGCACGGGGTTGCCGGTTCGATTCCCGGCCGTGTGGGTCGCATTCCGATGGTAGCGTAATGCAAGCGAAAAAAAAAAAAAAGAACGATTCTTTTTCGTGCTTTCAGTGCACGTTATAGAACCCTGGAAGGTCGAAGTTAATCCGGAGTCCATCATCGTGGTACGTCATGGTAGAGTTTCCAGACGCGCACGGATTTGAGTCTTTTTTCTAAAAAAAGTCAAATCCAGAAACCGAAACTGGACTAAATTTCACGGGATCGCAAAGCACGCTTACGTGTCTTTCATTTAAAAAGCATTTGCAATGAAAGTGGGACAATTCCAGAGTGTAATATGTGGTATCCTCCTCTCTTGTCATCGTCCTTTCAAGGGCTCTGCATTGTCACTGTGCCAACGAAAAAAAGCAGTTTTAAATAAAAAATGACCCAAATTCTGCACCTGTTTGCATCAAAGTGAGACAGATCCATTCAGCCAGTGCTGCGTGAACACCTCGTGACCAAAACAGGCACCATGGCCGTATCCAGTCTATTTCACGTGTGACCTTTGCTATCGTATTTTCGCTCCAAGACGGTACATTTGAAGTGGAAGACAACAGAAATGAGTATATTTGGCACGGATCATGCTCGCTTCTTTAGTATTTTCGTTTATTCGATGTTTTATTTTAATTTAAATTCGAGTTTCTCTGAAATTTACGGATACCTTATCGTAAACCTCCTGCCGTCCAATTCTTGGCCCATACATACCCGTTAGTGGGCGAGCGCCATGGACGATGGATTATCATCATCCTCATAATATTCCTTTCCATTGTGGAATAGCGCAAAAAACACACGGGAACACAGGCAAGAGAGACGACACAGGCGCTAAACTTAGCGCCGGTGTCGTCTCTCTTGCCTGTGTCTCTGTGTGTGTGTTTTTTTTTTTTTTTTGCGCTTGCACAATGAATTCGTACCAACTAGCTCGGCTTTCCTTACTGCTGTAATATTCCTATAAGAAGTGATCCCAAACGGTGCCGCATAAACCCAGCTATGAAGCAGCGACTTTCCAAGCGCGTGCACTTTCCAAGCGCGTGCACCAGAAAAAATCGGGGAGAGGCGAAGCATGTAGGGAAGGCTGTTTCAGCTCCACTTACGTGAAACCTGTGGAGGGGCGAAGCATGCAGTGTGCGCCGGTGTTTCCCACAGCAGACTCACTGCTAATGGGCAATGAGATACAGAAGAAAGATTAGACACAGATACCCGCAGCCCGCTTTCAGTTAACGTGCACGCTGCGAATCTTTATTGTTCAACTACGCACAAGAGAAATTTCCCACCGGCACTACATTGCAGGTCAAGATCCTCTGCCCATATATACGGCGTGGCCGGTGAACGGTTGTGCAGCGCAAGCAGTGAGTTTTTTCAATCAAGAAACTCGCTAGCAGACGCTGCCTGCGTCGGCGTTGTCTCTCGCGGCCGAGGGCGAGTTCTTGTTTCTCGCGAGCTAGTAGTTCAGCGTTAATCGCAGAAAGAGCGTTTCCATAGTCAATGCGCGCCATTCACTCTCTCTTGCCAAACGGCGAGCGCTGAGGTGGTGGCGCCCTCTCTTGCGCTCAAGCAAATGGACAGCAGACGACGATGGACACCGCGAAAGCAGACGACGACGACGATGCACGTCGACACGCCGAGATCCTAAGGTGCTTCGGCCCTAAAAGAAAAAAAATCACGCATATCCACGTGGTGAATGATGATGAGCGGGGCGAAGCGAACTCGCGCTGCAGCACGGCGATGGCATTGGTGCGAGCGTGGTCCTTCTTGATGGAAGGTATTGTGACTAGATTGTTTGAGAACCACAATCTGTTGCACACACCGCAACTATGGCCGAAATTGTTATCAAGGAAGTCTCGCTGGAAGCGCGCGTCGGCGCCTTCGGACAGAGCCCGCCTGATGCGTTTTGCAGCCACTTCACGTGCTCGCACAGCCTCGGGCTCTGCCTGTCGGTACGCGCGCTTTCTTGCCGCTTCACGGTCCTTCACATTTTGAAGATCCGATTCCCGCCGCAGCCGTGCAGCGTCAGCCTCGCGGACTCGAACGGTGGGGTCTTCGCGCCGCAGCCGTGCAGCTTGTCGAGCAGCTTCGGCCTCGCGGGCTCGAACGGCGGGGTCTTCGCGCCGCAGCCGTGCAGCTTGTCGAGCTTCGGCCTCGCGGGCTCGAACGGCGGTGTCTTCTCGCCGCAGCCGTGCAGCTTGTCGAGCAGCTTCGGCCTCGCGGGCTCGAACGGCGGGGTCTTCTCGCCGCAGCCCTGCAGCTTGTCGAACAGCTTCGGCCTCGCGGGCTCGAACGGCGGGGTCTTCTCGCCGCAGCCGTGCAGCTTGTCGAGCAGCTTCGGCTTCGCGGGCTCGAACGGCGGAATCTGCTTCGCGGCGTCGACGTGCAGCTTCGGCCTCGCGGGCTCTCACCTCAGGATTCTGTCTGCGAGCGCGCGCTGCCGCCGCCTTCCGTTCCCTCCGTTCCGCAGACTTGTCTTCCATCTGGCGACTCCGAGCTAAAGAGAAAGCGTGCCAAGAGGGAGCCTCATGGCGCGTTACTTCTGAAATGTTGTCTTCGGGTGTCGTTGAAAACACGAGACGTAGTAAAGAAGAAAGAACGCCACAGGCGAACACGCACGAGAGTGTCACTCGTCAACGTCGTCGTCTTCTTCTAGTGCATACGAGAACACGCGCTTCTCATGAGCTAGAGGTGGCTACTACAACGCTACGAACAAACGGAGGATGGACAGACCCACGGCATAAGGAGCTTCGCCCCTAAAAAAATGCGTGCTCGTGTGTGCAAGCTGAGGGCAAATTACTGTGTGACATATCTATAAGGAGCCAAATCCAAATTTAACCGCTGAATACCGGCGATAGCATGTTATATATACAATTTAACTGCAGTGTAGCATTGAGGTACTTTGGTGACATAAGCGCACTCGCAAAAATTTGTTGGAGCAGGCTGGACCATATTGTCAGTAGCAAGCAACTGCGTTACCCTCAGTTCCGCTTAATGTGGACTTGGCTCGTTTAAAAAAAAAAAGTCCCATATATATATTTGTTAGGAATGTTCGAACAGTAGAATCTGGAAATCTAACTGGATCATAATATTTGAGAAAAATGATTTTGGAATATCAAATTCAATGCCGGATATTGTCTCCTTTCTGAACAAACTGGAACATCAAGTTTTTGTATAATCCGTTTGGTAAACAAAAACGACAACACAGACAAAATAATCACCACAAAAGCACAGACGGTTAACCAGCGAAGCTGAAACGTGCGGCCCCGCGGTGTTAATCACTCGGATACTCCCGACGGTTCATTCAAGTCTTTCTCAATTATTGGTTACGTCTGTCCAGAAATCTCATCTGGTGTTTGCCGCCCGTGTGTACCCTTCTTCATTTTGAGTGAACCAGTGGTGAGTAGTGGGATTTTCCCAATTTCTGTGGCACGTACGCGCTAGGACATTTTTGAGTACGTAGGACGGACGAATTTGCGTTTCGCTTAGTCATATACAACTTTCGCTGCAAAACGGCTCATTTTATTATTTGAGCCATGCCTGTAATACCGTTCATGATTGGACGTCCAGTCAAGGGAGAAGCTTTTAAATTAGAGAGAGAGAGACAGAGAAGGAGTAAAGGAACGTCATTCAAGTCAATCAGACGGACATTCGGTTCGCCCCCCTACGCAAGCAAGCGGTATTTGATTGAAAAGAGACATAAAAGAAAGAAACTACTATGGACGTTTGCTCGACCGCTTTACAGTCCCTCAGTGACGTCTGTCGACTTCAGCAGCTGTCCATGGTAATAAGTGCACGTATCACTTTCTTGGCTTGTGAAGACACTGCAGAAATTTGAGCGACAATGAACGTTGTGTGCAAGACAGCATGTAGCAAGCAAGCGGCCCGGCGCAGCTACCGAAGACAGTCCTCGGTCATCAGCTGATGCTAACTTAGGCAATCAGAGGAGATTTTCCCGGTCGTGAGAAAACTTGAAATGACACCTGCTCACCCTGGTTTTCACAGAACTCCCTTCGAGCATCGTGGCTCGGTGAAATGTCTCACCCGTTTCACATACACGGCAGCGTACAGACACGTTCTATTAACTCGTATTTCTAGACATGTACGGCATTCATGTAAAACGCAGTGTCTGAACTTGCGTTCACGAATGAATAGCAGGATTTGCCCAATATCGAAAAAAAAAAACTGCCCGTTCCGAAGCTAGCTCTATAATCAATATTTACGAGCTTACGTGACAGCTCCAGAACACTGCTGTTGTGTTTTGTGAATATGCGGTGATAATAGGGCTAAAGGAACAGAGAAAAAAACAGCCCGGAATCATACGTCTCGTGTTAGTGATCGTAGAATTTGGGTCGATGCAGATGCGTAACTGCACAACGTCTCGTCCCGCTGTGCGTACGTCATGTGTCTCGGAGCAGCGCACACAGTCTTCCTCGGCCGTCGCAGCGTTCACAAGTGGCCGTATTCTATATGAGGCGATCACTGTGGCCCGTAGACGACCGTAGGCTAGTTCGGCGCTAGTCTCGAGAAATCTCGCGAAAGCGGCAGTTTTGCCGGAAATGATCGTCTCAGAAATACGGCCCCGGATTCTACACTTATCGGGTGTGCAGCTTCGTGGGGCTGCCGTTGTCCTGTCTTCGTGAGTGCATATCGCAAGTCGGAAGCTATAGATTCTGCAGCTCGTCACTATGTCGTCCTTGAGGGGCTCAGACTCGGGCCGGCCGCCGAAAGGAAGCCGGCCAGGGAAAGGATGGGACGGCTGCCCAGTCGCGATGACGCCCCCATCCGCGAAGTGACAGGTAGTTAGTTACAGCGAGCGGCCTCCACAAGCGGCCACTCTTCGTTTTTTTTTTCTTTCTTTCTGACCCCCTATTGTATAGGTAAGCGGCTGCAGTGAAGCTGCTGGTGATTGAGCACTTTTCGTGCCGTTGTCGGCCAGCGCGATGCACGAGGCCCGTCTAGAAACTGAGAAAACCACGTCTTTTCGAGGAAAGTTGCAGCGAGTTCGCATCATCGCTTTGAAACAAGGTTGCTGACGGGAGGGTTTCCGCGGAAGTGACAGAGCCGAAGTTGAAGTTTCCTTCTATACTCGTTGTTCGGCATGGCACGGGTGTAGGACACCTGCGGCCCTGCGTTCATTCAGAGCTTTTCACACGAAGAATTCATGTATACAGGCTTACGAACGAGCCAACCTAAAGAAGGTTTTAGCCGTTTCATCAATAACTTGGCCGTCCAAAGAAATTTTTCTTCGTCTATATGTGTACAGTTACGTGGCCAGACTCAATGCGGGATATTGGAGTAAAGGTCCGTAATAGAGGCAACGGCGTTTCCAAGCGGTATCACCTAGTTGAAATCAAGTAAACACAGTTTTAAGAAAACTAAAGTTTGATGGATTATCTGGCAGCGAACGACACTCGTTGTTTATACGGAGTGTTATTCAAGTTGTCCTACCACAAGAAGTAGAACCATTACTTCTTGCGGTTCTCAGTTTATCATTTCCTTAATTACGGATACGAAGATTATTTTTAACGATGCCATAAGCTACAATTATTCCAACAGTTCAATTCTCAATGATAGATCATTTCCTCTGAGGTTTTTCGTAGCTTCGATTTCTGCTGGCTCATGTGCATATATCTTCAACTCTACATGATACGGCGTACGCCTTCGCTGCGCTGACACGTATCGACAGGTTTTTAGTGATGCCGCATACTAATGGGCGCTGATCCAATGTCAATGTCTGCCAAGTCTTTTTCAGTATGCGCAGATTGTTGTGTTTTTTTTTCGTTTTTTACTTACTTCCTTGTACGAAGCATTTCTATGCTCCACTGTCCTGCCGTGGCCTTGCAAATATATCTGGCAACGCCGCGGTGTCCAACGTAAGTTCATGCGCCCCAGTTATCGATCTGACAAAGCAGGAACTCGCTGTACAAGCGGCCATGGAACTAGACAAAAGTATCTGCCTATAAATATCCCGGCCATGCTCACGGCGTGCTCATTCAACAACGCCAGGTTCAAGAAAGCATGCTATGAAGCGGTAAAAAATTCGCCTGTGATGACAGTTTACAGACTGCGACAGCTTCGGTGACATTTTTCTCGTCGAATTAAATATAAGTCACCGCATTAATAGCTCCTAATGATGCGTACATTTAGTACGATGTTTCAAGCGTCGTATTGAACGGAACATATTTTTACGAGAGGTTTCTGTCTCTCTCCATATATAGTTGACGTTACAGCATCTAGAAATGTTTTTAAAAATCCCTATGTTTTTTTTTGTTTTTGTTTTGTAATAAGAAAGTGGATTGCCTTACGTTTGAGGGTCTGTCGCAGTTACCGCTACTTGCTGATATAAATTGAAAAGACGTAGTATTTCGATAACGTTTTCGACTATAAAGCTGCGTGCATTTTCGAAGTAGCCGAGCTCATCTAAGTTGCGTTGCTGCCCGTTATTCGAATCCGTACGCTAAAACAGCTGTACACACCCCGACATTTCATAACAGGAACTATACCGTCAGCGAATCTGGCAAGCCACTCATATTTGTTCTTTAAAATAAGCTGTATGAATTTGACCCTTTAGGACCGACTGTGGTCGCCCCACGTTTCCGTCTCGAATGAAGCTTTCGAAATCATGCCTGGAACCGGCCTGGGGACGCATTCAAGGCATCCTCTGTTAAGTGTCCGCAATCGTGTCCGCGTAATTAGTTATAACGCATTGTTTAAACCAAAGCATGGTCCATTGAGTACCAAATCATCACATCTGCTGCTACTTTTCGTTGGCTGTAGTGCTTCAGACTCGGTTCCCTTGTATGCGCAAGGGGAACGCGCCTTGCTGAAGGCAAGCCCTGAAACGCTTCATCGCTGCCAAAGGGGCAGGACTGCGACCTCCAACTCTAAGACGACACTGTGGAACACACACAGATGTCCTGGTGAGGTAAAGGTGGGCGTTAGCAATTTTTATCATTATTTCTTTCTTTAATGAACACTAAAGCGACAACTGGAAGAATCAAAATGCGCATCATACACAAAGAATAATGGTATTCAATTAACGAAAAGGAACAAATATATCTTGATGAGTTCTTTAGCAACAGATTTATCCCCAGTTGTCAAAGCTGGGCATAAATCCGAAAACGAGCTTCGCTCCCAGTCCCAGCATCCTGTATGGCTTCGTGTGGAACATGCGCAGATAGTTCTTCTCGGATGTGGAACAGAGTTTCGTACCGTGGGAGCAAATGTGCTCGGGACAAGAGGTTCATTGAAAAAAAAAAAACTAATTCCCGCTTATTCAATAGGAACATATATTTTCGAACTAAATGCTTCAGACCGCAGTAGTTCTTGCAACCTTCGCAGTTGTCCATTAAATGAGAATCTTAGTGCGTTAACAGAGCCGAAACTCCATGTCCCGTAAACTTTTGACCCCAGGAGTAAACCGTGGTTACTGCTCATTAGGACATGTACTACAGCGGATATTTTGCGTGTGTCGTTCTTAAGAAGATTCCCGGACAGGTCAACGGCGTCTATCCTGATGTGTTTGAAGAGTACGATTGACGACTGGTCTTCGCCGCTTTTTCACGTGATGATGCATGGTCCTCGATAGCTTCTTACTTTTCTATTCCCACTGTGTCGGCGCCACGGATTGTGGTTGGCACCATGGCTGATAGGAAAAACGTGCAAGCAATTTACGTTGAGTCAGGCAATTTCGCCATGTGGACCGTATCTTTCAGCTGCATCCTTAGACCATAAACGACTTTTTTGGGTCCGTCTTGTGCATCGTACATCGTACAGGCACGACAGTTGACCCTTACAAGGGCCATCAGCGTCTCGTCAAAAAACGTGCTGAAATTGTTGCATGGCTTTCCACGAACAACGGAGGAGATGGTGCTACGGTTTTGCCGAGTTTTGTGTTTCTCTCTCTCTCTCTCTCTCTCTCTCTCTCTCTCTCTCTCTCTATATATATATATATATATATATATATATATATATATATATATATATATATATATATATATATATATATATATATATATATATATACCAAAAGTTTGACAACGTCACGTGGTACGTAAACTGCAATGACTTTTGGAATATACAATCTACAAGAAGTATCTTTACAAAGGAGAATGCTCTAAAGCCTGCTGTATTCAGAGCTCGGGGGTACCTTTGCTGCTGTTCCACGGTAAAACTTTACAGGACTCGTGTTTTCTTGTGGCGGCCCACTGCATAGACACCTGTAACGCACGGTGTGGTTCACATTACGTATACAAAAAAAAAAAGACGGTCTAAGAGCAAAATCGAGAGAGGCGTATAGTACTGCAGTCTAAGAAAAAATAAAAAGAGTTATTTGGCTCTTATTCGTGAGTCCTGACTTACCACATACATAACTCACTCAACGTGAATTCTCTTTGGAGATGATTATACTCTCTTCGAAGAGTCGTGGCACACACGTCTCTCCAAAAGAGAGCTATAACGTGTCTATTTAAACAGAATCGTGCATGCGGCAAATCAGGTCTCACAAAAAAGAGTCGAGGGACTCGGGTTTTTTTTTATTTATTTACTTAGAGTGTAGGTATAGAGGTGCTCATCTACAAACGCGGTTAAACGAATCGCTAAACCTACTGCTGCCTGTGGGCGAGGAACCTCAGATGCACTACAGTTAGAGACAAATAGCTGAGGCGTTGTCGCAACATTTTTCAGTACAGGTGGCAATTACGCGATGCACTAACGACTTTTTATACGAGTAGTGAGGCATAATCAACACCTGCGGATCGGCATTAATGGGACAACTAATGCGGATTTCAGGGTTGTAGTTGGTGGTTGCGGTGTTGTTCCTGTTGTTTCGAAAATGACTTATGTCGACAAAGTTATTTGGCTACACTGGACCTCGTGAAAAGTACAGATAATAATTGAGCACAAATGAAATAGGCATACAATGAAAAAGGAACACCGCGTGACTTGAGGACAACCGAATTTCATTAAGAAAGAGATCCGCGCGCACCAAACTTCAACCTCATCCTCCATGTCTGCTCTAATACAACAAATGACGCTGTCTGTTCGGTGTCAAAGACTTTTACGCAGTGGCTGAAAACCGAAACAAGAACATGAAAATCATTTGTTGCCTGTAATCTACAGCCGTTAATAAAGAGATATAGAGTCAGGCGCGCGACAGTCGGGTCCTCTTGCACAATGTTTTAAAAGGAACGTTCAGGGCGCTCAGAAAAATGCTTTAACGGCAACGCAGAAGCGGGTGTGGGCGTCTGTGAGAGTACCTCCACGTATTCTAGTGTCCCTGTTTGTCCAGTCTGAAGCAGCCTAATAACACTTCGCATCCCGTTTCCCGTGCTTTCTCATGAGTACATAGCCATATTCCTCACGCGCGACCAGATACTTTGAGCATCTGTGGCCACCCAAGAAATCCTCTTCTAGTCAAAGCTTCCTTCCACCGAACAAGGTGTAGGTGGCTCAACTTCCAATTCTCGGATACCATTTTTGCTTCTTACACCAGAAGAACACACTGTACTTATTTGCGCGTCGTCTCGCGAACCGAACAAACATATTAGGCTCAAACGACGGAAACAGCAGGCAAGAGTGGGATAAAGGGAGCGCATCATTCACCCTGTCCTCATTCGCGCTTTCCAGATATCCCTTTTTACTCTGTACTGCATGCCGTCCGTAGGTTTAAATAACCGCCCACTGCATAGCAGCTGCAGAGGCCAAGGCCTGTGCGCATGCCACCGTCGACAGTAAACTTCAAGCGCTTTGCTTTTGCTTCCAATCCGCCCACGTCATAGCCAATGACGCAGTGCCCCTGCGCACGCGCGCCGTGCCCCGCCGCCATCTTTGGAGACGTGGCTGTTTTGCGGCTCCGAAGAGTTCCATGTCCCGTAGTCCGCCATTGCAGCGCCGCGTGCCGCCTGGCGCGACGAAAACAATGACTCAGGCTGGGCCCTGGTGGCAACAGGACGGCGCCGAGACACGAAGGCTCCGCATCCGACGACGACGACGACGTGCGGCGGCGCAAAATATGCCGAAGAGCGAGGAGGCGCGCCCCAAGACGTTCAAGAACCTCAGGCAGTCAAAACAGTTTCCCAACCACGACTGGTTAGGTTGGCTTACTCGACCAGCAGCCAAGGCCTTGAGACAGTGGGCGGGCAGCTGCGCAGAGCAGCGACCCAGGTAAAGGCGCTGCTGGTTACTCAACAGTTAGAAGTGGTTAGTCGAGATGCCGTTCTCGGAATGCCGCTGCTCACATCCGCCGAAGCAGCTACGCTGCGAACCGTCAGAGCGCCCTTTTCTGTTGATGGTTTTCACAGGCTCACTCCCTTTTTCTTTCTGCGGGGCCTTCTGCAGGGGGAACAACAGGAAAGTGCCACGTTCAAAACGCTCATGCGGTCAGCACCCCGCGCGACTGCCGGACGTCGCACGCACACAGCCGCTGACCACGTGCGGCCGCGTAAACACGGACCAGGGCCGAGCACGCTCGCTGAGCGCGCCACCTTGTTGGTGCTGCGCCTGCAAAACACGTTCGTGAAACTCTGTCATCGGGAATGTGTCGTAACTCTCACGACTAAAACGTCTGCGCACGTCCTCGTTTTGATAGTTAGGGGCCGGCTGACGATAACGGCGTAGTGAAAACAAGTCTCCTGGTTAATATTTACTACGGCGTTACGGCTGCGCGCTAACTTTGTTCTCTCGTGCTGGCGGGTAAACAAGACAGGTTAGACACCGTTGAAGAATGGTATATGTTTAGTCATCTCTCTCGTGTCAATGACCCAAGGAAACAGCCACTCCTGGACTGAGGCACCATACATATTGCAATCATCGCTTGGCTACAGAATCCTGTCCATGCCAAGCGACCACGTCAAGCACATTCAGCAGGGGAATCATGGGTGACGTGGTGCTCCGTCGTCAGTCGCAACCAAAGAAAGCATGCAGTGACAATAACGCTGCCTGTCCATCTCAAAAGGAATCGTATAGAAGTGTTGACCCGTTCGCTGACTTCCAGGACTTGACGACTCCTTTCGATATTGGCGTCTTTCGGAAGCTGTTCTAAAGCATGCAGGTACACAATGGACAGGAGCAGTGTGGTTTCGTGTGTCATATCAGATGCTGTGTTGTTTTCGAAACATCTAAGCGTGCAACGTATGGCCTGTTGAGAGACAGTCAGTTCGCACTTATAGCGTTTGGCGAGAACGCTACACAACGCGCCCCACAGCACTGTGTCGAAGCCAGCAGCACGGTGTGCGCCACCATTACCTCGCAAGCGAACACGTCCACTGTGATAAGATACTAGCCCTCCAAGCGTCAGCGTCAGATACAATCTAGATCTTCATAACGTACAATGTCGCATGCAACTAATGGGGGGGGGGGGGGGCACGTAAACAAATAAATGGTGCATGCACTTCTTATCGTGCCCGCGACGATATTTCTCTGGCCTGACCATGTCAAGTCACTATTGTTGACTATGAGGAATACAGTGATTAACTACACATCCAAATGACGAGCAGCACATTGAAGCACATTCTATGTAGGCTCAGGGCCAGTGGTGGGCCGGAGCCCTAAGAGAGAAGACAGTGCCCTAAGAGAGAAAAACACCTTTACTGCTCAAGATCCGGGCCAGCCTGACTGTCTCCAGCGGCGGGGCGAACGCAAGCGCGCACAGGCCGCTCATCGTTCTTTTCGCTCTTCTTGGCCAGCGCCCCCATAATATGTATAGTCATATTGAATAGGTTAGACGTAGCGTGAAGACACTAATCCCCATGAAACCACATCATCACTTCCCACGTGCACTTGATAGACGGATCGTATAGCTTGGGCCCGGTACAGCTTGCTTCTCTACTATAGAGCGCCGTCTGTGCTGGTGTCTTCATGAGCAAAAAAAGCATGAAACAACCGGAGAAACAGCAATGTTTCGGTCACAGAGAAAAGAGCTCCTGCAAGGGACAATCTCATACAGGAAAGACATTTTCGCGGGCTAATATAGTTCTCACATGATGGGGAAGATGTGCCGGTGGAAAGGTACAAGACGCTTTCTTTACTTTCGCTCTCTCTCTCTTCAAAAAGTACTGTAACAAGCCACGCTTTCACCCAGTAAGTTATTCCTTTGCGAAAATGTTACGATTCACTTGCGTTGAAAACGCCAATCCATAGCGGATCAAGTATTATGTACTTATCCATCATTGACATAATTTCATGAACAGCTTTCTTTTAAATATTATCTTTCACTATGAACGAAAGAGGCATATAGTTGATTGAGGGGCCAGTTTTTTGTCAGAAAAACCATGTAAGCCAGCATATAATGAAGCAAAGGAAGGCATATGAGGTGTTCGTAGTTTTTAACTGTAGTGTAGTAATTATGTTTGGATATTAAATGCGAAGCATTTCTTAGCGAACCAAAGACACTTCTATCTATCTATCTATCTATCTATCTATCTATCTATCTATCTATCTATCTATCTATCTATCTATCTATCTATCTATCTATCTATCTATCTATCTATCTATCTATCTATCTATCTATCTATCTATCTATCTATCTATCTATCTATCTATCTATCTATCTATCTATCTATCTATCTATCTATCTATCTATGCGCCTACGTCTGGGCGTCTCATGTAGTCTCCTTAGCTTGGTATATACAAGAATTGGCATAGGAGGACATCAGTGTATGACGAGCACGTTTCTTAGGTCAAGACATGAATAACGTGACTTGCCTGTCGCATACGTCATGAAAGCCTTCCCAGCAGTCACCCGTGGCTCATACCCGCATAACAGGGCTCGTGGTATTCGGGTATGCGCCACACGCTTCACAGTTTATATCAACCCAGGGACAACGAGAATAGAATTAGGAAATCTTAACGCGTTAGCGTTAAGGAGCCCGTGTTGAAGAAAAGTCGGTGCCGGCGTCGACAGCTTTGTCGATAGACAGAAATCCCGATAGAAACAAAGAAGAAAAATTACGGCTCTAGCCGGAATCAAACACAGGCATTCTGCATGGCAGTCAAATATTATACCACAGACCCACGCCAGTGCTTCGAACTGCTTCGGCAAAAGGCCCTATGCGACCGTCATGTCGGCGCAGATATTGCAGGGTTGGATATCGGCTCCTATAACAATGCAATAAACATTGACTCCGCAAGCTGTAGTCAAGCGTCGCTCGAATATGTCGACGACCGCTACTCACGATGATGCACATTATGGAACCGCAGCGTGCACTTCGTTGCGATAATGGTGTCATCGCTTTAACGTGAGCGCCGATGTTATGTCGGACCATAAGCTACCCTTTACAAACCAGTGTATTCGGAGTTCCTGGCAAGCCCACGTTATGCGCACAAATCCAAATTTACTTGAAGACATCGATCCGCCTCGCAACGCTTGACTCAGCGAAAAATCCAGCACAGGCTGCTACTCGCCGACTGGAAATCGGTTCCCACAATGCGTGGGATCTGCCGAATTTTTTAGATGCGAAGCATCTTATGGCGGAGTTCAATCCGGCGGTGGTGGTGGTGTGCGGCGTGACCACCCTTACTGCGCATGCGCAACCCCTCTCCACACTTATCCTCTCCACTCCCCCTCTCCCATCCCCCTCTCTGCTACACCTCCCCCTCCCTATCTCCACTCTCCCCTCTCGCGCGCCTCATTCTCTCCTGCGCAACGCCGCGATGAGCGCCAGCGCATGCGCGTCCCCCCCTCTCTCTCCTCTCCTAGGCTCCCCCCACCCTCTCGCGTGCCTGTCGACCACGTTCCCCGCTCGCCCTGTGAGAATTAACGGCCAGGCTAGCATCGGTAGCGGGCATGCTACCGACGCGAGGTCGGTAGCATGCCCGCGGTCGGTAGCATGCCCAATGAACGCCAACGGAACGCGATCGTGCAAGTGCTCCATCTTCGCATCGCCTCATATAGTCCCTTTAGCGGGAGATGGTGTAATTTTTCTCTATGTGTAAGCAATGAGAGCGTGAGCCAGCGTCACTCGTGGCCGTGGCGGCGAATGTGGAACATTCTTTTTGCCAGATGGCGTCACCAAGTGATCTTTCTACGCTATGCCCTGCTGTAGTTCCTCCGAAGCTTCACTTTAAGGACGCAGAAATGGTGACAGTGCTGCCTGTTTCCACTGAAGATAACAGCTATGCTTTCTCTCGCAGCGAGAAATACTGTAACAAACGAAGAGTGTGTTGTGCGAGTCGCAAATGCGTTCTTGAGGGGATGACGGTGTCCACTGTGAGAACTTACAGCTATCACAACAAGTGAATTCGGAAACGAGAAAATTGCTGAACGCTCCAGTTTCTTTCTTTCTTTCTTTCTTTCTTTCTTTCTTTCTTTCTTTCTTTCTTTCTTTCTTTCTTTCTTTCTTTCTTTCTTTCTTTCTTTCTTTCTTTCTTTCTTTCTTTCTCTCTTCCTTTCTCTCTCTTTCTCTCTCTCTCTTTCTTTCTTTCTTTCCTTATCTCTCTTTCCTTCTCTCTCTCTTTCTTTCCCCCTCTCTTTCCTTCTTTCTCTCACTCTTTCTCTCTCATTCTTTCTTTCTTTCTTTTTTCATTACACATTACCGCTGTTACGACCGTCCCCAGCATTGGGGTTCTTTCAACGTTTGCGAACCCGTCAAGGAGATCGTCGACGCATTCCAGGGGCAGCATGCACTTGAGACGACCTCGCAGGCAAGCGAGAACAAAGGTCAACATACCGGTCTTGCGCGCAGAGGACCGAGTAGTCGTCGACCTCTCCCCATCTCCCCATTCAGGCTCTTCCCCCTCGCCGGGAGAATTCTGGAATCTGCCGTGTGCAAGGTCTTGGTGTTGTGAGCTCGTGACCATATTTGGGCATCGTTTGAGGTTTTGTGACCATATTTGGTCATCGTGTTAGTTTGTGCCCTCTCCATGTGTGGTGTCTTTCCCCTCCCTCGTGGGCAAGGCGCCGAGACGACCGTATTGGCTGAAGACGCGGACAATGCGCCCAGGGTTGGCAACGCGGCGCTATAAAAGGCCGAAGACGTTCTGTATGTGCCCCTTGTTACCCGTCACTTGTCGCTTGTCTCTTGATCACTTGATCATTTCTACCATGTAAATAAATCTCTGTCGTTCGTACGAGCGCCTCTTCTCTCGGACTTGGCGGGACGAAGGGTCCGATGACGGGGGCCAGCTACCAATGATGAGACCCGCAGGACCCGGAGTCCCAACACCGCCTACACAGTATACTTCCCATGCCGGTGTGAGCCATAATATTGGTGCCAGAATGAAAAGCTGTACGCGATCTGAGGGAGGGTCGGCGCATTCAATGGGTTTGTGTAATGCGAAGGTTGCGGGTTCGGTCGCCACCAGCGGCGAGTTGTTTTCTTTCTCGACCACGTTAATTCATTTTTTCCTTCTTCTAACAGTTAGAACACTTCAATTGAAAACCACAAATAACTGTCATCTCTCACGGCGTACCGCTAGGGTTATTTCCACACCCAAGAACAACCATCGCATTCATATAGCGCATATGAATGCGATGGTTACATCTCCACTATGTAAATTGCTGTGGTCGGGTTTTCCGTGTATAGCTGCCTAACATACCGTCGGCCGCCTTATTTGAGGTTCAACGTAACCGTGATTAGCGTAGTGGCATAGGTGTATACAGTATTAGCCGGCTACGGGATATTAGCCAAACACCACGTAATCTTACGTGCGTCTCAATTCGACTCTTCTCCTCATCTTCCCCGATTCTAAGTCAGTGCCGCACCTCTGTACTGATAGTCAGCGCTCTTCGATAGAACTCTGTGCCACAATTAAACTAAAGATGATTTCATTATCGTGACTCAAAGACGCCGGAGTACTTCTCAAGCTGGGCTAGAATCAGAGTCCTCATAGCAGGAATCGCTAAGGGCCGCTATTAATGAATGCTCAGTGACCACTTGAAACGTTCCTCCTCCCACACCTCGTGGACGAGATTTCACACGAAGAACGCTTGTTTACACTGGAATTATTCTGTCCAAAAGCGCCGTATCCGTAGGACACACTCCCTCCCTTTGATGTTCCCCACAAGGTGAGAGCCTTTTGGGTTCCACCCGTATTTTCAAAGCTGGTGGTGCGTCTTTCATGCATGTCACATACTCGTGAAGGGAATATGGAACGCATCAAGAAATTTCAGCTCCTTCGTCATCGATTCGGTGACATTGGCGGCACGTTCTTGTATCAATCAATCAATCAATCAATCAATCAATCAATCAATCAATCAATCAATCAATCAATCAATCAATCAATCAATCAATCAATCAATCAATCAATCAATCAATCAATGAATCAATCAATCAATCAATCAATCAATCAATGGTAAATGAATTAGTGAATTCTTATTATATTCATTATTTTGTGACGAAGATGTGACGAGCAAATAGGTTACGTCAAGGCCAGGCACTCAAGGCTTCAAAGATTGCTCTAAGGCAATCCTGCGAATGTGATTAGGAAAAAAGAAAATTAGAAAAGAAAAAGTTAAATTGAAGATAAATCTGCCCACGTGTCAACGCACCCGCCCCGATTTACTTACATGAGTGTGCACTGTGGGTATACAAACAGTGTGGGAAGTGAATAGTGAAAGTGCCGGAAGAACAACGGTACAAAAATGAAACAACGGCCACACTAACGCATTGAAAGAAGCTT
This sequence comes from Rhipicephalus sanguineus, assembly GCF_013339695.2. NCBI lineage: Eukaryota > Metazoa > Arthropoda > Arachnida > Ixodida > Ixodidae > Rhipicephalus > Rhipicephalus sanguineus. The sequence goes on from NC_051176.1 coordinate 234,044,382, forward strand.
GATCGTACTGAGCCAGCAAGCAAGCGGTCAAACGGTAAATTAAACCTCGAGAATAATTGTAAGACTCTGTGCTGAAGCCTGGGTTACTTTGCAGGGAAAACGATTACTTTTTAATTTCTTCCAAGTCGTGAACGGGTGATTTTTGTTGATTAATTTGATAAGAAATTTCCGAGAGAGTTACTAATGGCAACCTTGTCACTTTTCTCCTTTGTCCGTCGTCTTCTTGACTGGTTTATCCTTTCAGCGTTATACACCAAGTCACCTAGACTTCGACCTTACTGTCACTTTTGACATGCTTCAAGTGATTGTCGTTGGGCTGCAATTAATTGTTAACTAACGGTGCAAAAGGAGACTGTAGATTAAGCTTTAACTCAAGAGGTCTTATGCAAATACATGCGAATGAAGAAAAAGAAATGGACTTTCTCGTCAAACAATGCGCCAACTTCGATAAAGTTCCTTGCATCTAAAAGTAAAAAATTCACATCCACTGTATGTAGTAGGTAGATTTTCAGTAAGACATTAACACACACACACACACACACACACACACACACACACACACACACACACACACACATATATATATATATATATGTGTGTATTCACAGTAGCAAGAAACAATTAAATGAAAGGGAGAGAATCAACTATGTATTGCAGAAATAAAAAAACGGTATCACAAGTCTGTAAATTCCCTATTTTGAAACAAGCCAAGTAAACAACATTTATGTAACATATACGCCGCTTTGAAATACATCACTAATTCACAAACAGGACTTCGGCAATATTTTTCTAAAAATTGTATCAATTTGTCAGCTTTAGATGCTCTAACAATGAAAGTTACAGAACGGCGACATCTACTTTTGTAGCAATTACCATTACAGAATATGGCAGCGGACACCGGGTGAAACCACGAGCATGAGAACAAAAGGACAACCCCCTTTTTTTTTCGTCTTCGTCGTTTCACCTGGTGTCCCCTGCCATATTCCGCAGTGATAAACCAACTTGCCCACAAGTATATTTTAAGCAATTACCAATTTATAAACTTAGTGCTTAAGTTTCTCTGTTTCTTTTACTTACAGATGTCTGGTAATTCTGAGGTGAACGATTCTTTCAATAAATATTTGCTTCACATTGATTGGCTTTCTCCCACCAACGCAATGAATTTAACACTTGTTGGCATCGGTTGCTGTATAAAAAAAGTGTTCCTGAGTGTTACGGTTATTTGAACAGGACAATCTGAGTTAAAATACAAGCTGAAGCTTCCCGTTTGACGCCGCAGCTGTGGCACTAGAATATACGTAGAGACTACGTCTAAGTTGTATTGGCCCTTCGAATATGTTAATGTAGTCCAGAAGAATTGAATTTCGTATTAAAACGTGCACCAACGCGGATTTCTTCTAACTTACGCAGATCAATGTCGGTGAAAAAGAAACTTGCTTTCTCTATACACGCACTCAGGCGAGAGGGGGGGGGGGGATGATAAAATTAAGTGATGACATATTTCGATCTCGAAAGCAAAGTAAGATTTCGAAATGCACTTTAAGCAAGTCCGAACAAACACTCATCTGTCTCACGCGATCTGAGAGAGACATGGCGTGTGGGAAACGTGCTCTCACGTCGTTATATCGGACGTTAAGTTTATATACTAGCGCCGCGAAAGTTGAACTAACTACGCAATGCATACGAGGGACGCTGCGCTGAGAAGTGTCGACTTGCGCAAATTTGGTCATAATGGTTTCGTGTAAGCTTTCACGCGGTGCGTGAGACCGCAGTTAGGCACATAGGCACAGGACCAATTGTCCTCGAGAATATTCGTACACTCTAGACAAGGCGGAACTACAGACTCAGGCTGGTTAATGCATAATTTCTATATGACCTTTTTTTTAGCTTCAACACTGAACGACACCCTGTTTACGTGACCCCCCCCCCCTCTTTCTTCCACCGATTTACCTGTAGGCTCGGCGTACGATAGTAATAAAAAATGTATCAGGTGAAACAACGACCCAAATATTGAGGTTCTGGTACTTAAAATAATTGGCGTAGCTTGCACTAAGCACTGAGCCGCGCAACCCTTGAAACAGCGAAACTGGAAGATTTGAAGACTGATCTGGTTGCTTGTTTCTAGGCCTTAGCTAGGTGATAAGGGTTGTTTCTAGGTTGCTTCTAGGTCGTTGCTGGACTTTAGCTAGGTGACGCTAGGTCGTTTCTACGTTGATTCTCAGCGCATAGAGGTTCGAGTTAAACCAGAGACAGTCACAGAGACGACACGGGTGTCCAAACTCCAGAGACAGAAACTCGCGCTGAAACCAAGTGTTCGCACCTCTCATAGATCTAAGGGCACGTCGTCGTTGGCGTAAGCCTTCCATCGCTTCGGGGTCTTCTCGCAGCCGCCGTTGCCTTTCCCGTTCTCTTGCGTTGGGCTAACTGTTGTCTTCTTCATTTTTAGTGAACCAATGGTGAGTAGTTGGATTTAGCCAATTTCTGTGGCACATACCCGTTTCTGATGATGATAGTTTTTCGCAGCCGCCTTTCCCGTTCCCTAGTGTTGGACTAACTATTGCCTTCTATTTTAGTGGATTAGTGGTGAATAGTGGGATTCACCCACTTTATACGGCACATACCCGTTTATGATGATGACAGTTTTCTGATAGACAGCACAAATTTCTGCGGCACATGCCCGTTTGTTCGGTTAGCTGTTGCCTTCTTCATTTTTAGTGGACCAGTGGTGAGATTTACCCCATTTCTGTTGCACATACCCGTTTATCTTTTTTAGATATAGGGTCGGACACATTACGGCTATAGCCTAAACAGCTTCGTTGTTAAAACGTGATACTTAATCGTATCAGAGCATTTCAGTGTTGTTCGTTTGAAACTACGGGATACGAGTTCACCTTCTGATGCGTACACTCATCGTAACAGTTGTATAGCTTTAACAGCAGAACTGTTTAAGCCGACCGTTAGTCCGTGCAGATCGAAGAGAAAACTATCTTCATCATGAACTGCCACGCGCTGTCTTCCTCCTCTTCTTCATCTTCCACTTTGCTCCCAAAACACGTGCGCTGACTTGTCCTGTGGAAAATGCAATAATTCTGATGGGCGAGAGAACGAGTACTCAGACGGAGAGAGACCGAAAGAAAGAGATGGAAAGAAAGAGAGAGAAATATAGAGGGAAAAAGGGAAGAAAGGCACAGAAAGATAGAAAAACAGAGAAAGAAATAGAGAGGGAGAGAAAGATATAGAAAGAGAGAGACGCAAAAAAGAGATAGAAAAAAAAGAGAGAGCTAGACAGGAAGAGAAATAAAACGAGAAATGGAGAGAATCAGAGAAACTGACAGAAAGAAAGACGAATCAAGAAATCATGAGAGAAAGAGAGAGAGAGAGAAAGAAATGGGAGAAAGTAACATAGAAAGAGCGAGAAAGAGAAAGAAATAGACAGAGAGAAATATAAAAAAAACTGAGACAAGAAAGAGAGATAGAAGAAACAGAGAAAGAGAGGAAGAAAGAAAGAGAAAAATAAAGAGAATCAAGGCAGCTTCGCACCACTAGTGCGCAGCTGCCTTATTTTTTTGAAAGAATTACAAGTTCTTTTTCTTTGCCGACATTTCTCGATCGTAGGTTGTTAAGAAAATCAAATGTACTCTTTCTTTTCTTTCTTTCTTTTTTTTTTTTTTTTTTTTTTTGTTGAAACTCGTTCAGTGATTACAACGAAGCGCGTTCGAATAGCAAAACTTTCAGTCCAATCAAGTACGAACATCCGAGAAAAAAAAGTGCCTTCGAATATCGAATACCGAATAGTTCTAGTTGTTAAATAAGATGAAATATAAGGGCTGCGTGGACTACATCTGTCAACGGCGGGCTTATTTACGTTACGTTGCGCATTTGACGCCGTTGAATGCCGGTCGACGGGGGAGCTCGTAAATCCGAAGGAAAAAAAAAGTTAAGGCAGCTTCCCGCTAGTGGTGCCAAGGCTGAAGGAAGGGCGGAGTTGGGTGGTCTTATTGCAGGAGAGCGCGCGCCCGGCGCACGTGTTCGGGGAGAGAAGCAGAAGAGGACGAAGAGAGCGCGCGCCCGTCGACTTATGCGTTGCACGCGCTATAAAGGCAAAGACCCTTTATGTTTATGATAGTCTTCGTTAACGCGAAAAGGCACAACGGCAGCTTACGCAGTTCCGCTGTTAAAAGCAGATGTGCCCCGTGCTCTATAGAACAATGACGTTAATTGCAAGTAGCATGACTCTGCCGGATGCACTTATTTGTAGTGCGCAGGGCTTGTTCGAGGGGCTACTGTTCCGCCCATTGCTTAGGAGGACTCCGAACTCCATCAAGTTGGCCTAATAATGAATTGATTTACCTAAGTTGATGCAACAGTTTCCTGAAAGCAGCTTGGATGGTCTTGTTGGTGCATAACAACGGAGCAAAAAATTGTAGCTGTCCTTAACTGCCGCTTAAGGGACGTTAAGGCGCTAGCCGCGTTTTGGTGTGTGTTAGATAAAGACACTTTAGGCAATTTTCTGTGTTGCAATGCGTTTTATTGGGGTTACACACACACACACACACACACACACACACACACACACACACACACACACACACACACACACACACACACACACACACACACACACACACACACACACACACACACACACACACACACACACACACACACACACACTTGTTTTGAGTTACAGGCACTTTGGGGGGGGGGGGGGGGTTGAACCCACATTTTGCTACACGCACTATACACACTGTGCACGCGCATTTTGTTGTCGAGGTGCACGTCAGGGTGATTAAAGCCCAAATGCTTTCTGTAATCACAATTTCATCATGCGAGGCGCTAAGATCTTCACTCCACATTCCGCCGGGGCTCCTGGGAGGTCGGTAATGTCAAAGTGGTTGTAAAGCGAAGTGGTTGTCAAAAGCCAAATCTACGCAAGTGCCCCGGGTTGTAATGACAGTACCTCTTGGGTGTAGCAATCTGCAACGTTAGACCTCTTCTTCCTCTCCTCATCTTGAGCACGAGCTTTCGCCCACCGAGCAGCATTGCTCGCTTCACGAGCTGCACGAGAGGGAGGCCACGTGACTTATTCAACGATCCCAAATGCACGATCCAAAAAGGCAGGGTTGAGCCAGTTAGTTTGGGTTCATTTTTTAAACAGCGCGAAAGGCAAAAAACACACAAAAGAGGACTGAACAACACGAGCGCTGTTGTTGCTTTGTCATCCTTTACAAAAATGCGATTAGACAGTCTACGGACTGTATAAACTCATTTTTAGACAACAGACTGTCTACATACATTTTTGTGCGTCATCTTCTGTGTGTTTTAAGTGCGGAGCACTTTAAGGTCCCGGCCTGTCGTATGCTGTCATCGTATGCTGTTGTAGCTTGGCGTAACGCAGGCAAAAACCACGAATAGCATAGCCATCTGTAGCATATTGAGCGCGCGCTCGCGCCAAGCGGAAGTCCTCTTCTTCTTGTTCTTTGAGCGCCTTGATGATGATAAGTGCGGAGCAACTTAGGGGCCCGGGCTGTCGTATGCTGTCGCCGCTTGGCGTAACGCAGGCAAAAGCACGTATAAAAATAGAAAAACAAGGAAGCAAGCGAGAGAGAGAAAGATGGAGAAATAAAGGGGGACAATAGGAAGAAAAATAAAAAGAGCAAGAAAGAAAAAGAAAAAGTAAGGAGAGAGGAAGAAATAAATAGAAATAAAGAGAGAAAAGAACTGAAAAAATAGAAAAGGAAAGAAAGAGAAAACCGAAGAGAAACAAAGAAGGCTGCCCAGCTCCGCACTTCCTTCAGGCTTGGCGGTGCGAAGCTGCCGCGAATTTTTTTTTATTTTATTTCGCGCCGTTTAAAAAATGCACCATCCCAAACATACCTGGCTCATTTGAGGTCAAGCGTATACCTAGAATCTCATGACCAGCGCCATAATAAAGCAAGCTTAGAGACGGGGACAGAGGAGGCCAGGCAACACAAGCACGTGTGTCGTCTTGCCTCCTCCGTCCCCGTCTCTAAGTTTCTGCTATTGCAATGTCGACAACAGTTTCGCAGACTGCCTAAGGCGTGGCATGTTTATTTTACGGCTGCAAACTACTGCGCAGAAATGATCGCCTGCGGGCGTTTGCTCGTCTCAAGAGCTACTGTTGTCATTCTGTCGCAGAATCGTTCAGAACAGTTTCCAATTACTGCCGTTTTCTCCGCGTAGATTGCAACAATCGCTGTTTCACTTTGTTTTACACCGGCGCGCGACGATTGTCGTTCGGTCTATCTGGTTTTGGTAGGCGTATTGCATCAGTTCTTATTAGTAGCGATGTCATTGTAAATATGTATGATGTATATTCATGTCTCATTTATGTTTTCCGTTTGAGCCTGAAATGTACATATCTGTTGTGCCTGTTTGAAGCATATCCATTGTACACGAGTGTATAGCTCTCATATATTATTTACACACGTTGCATTTGCATTATACTTTAAGCGCAACATTGTGTCTATGTGACTCTATGTATATGTGCAACTCAATCTTGTACTTCGTGATTCTCTTTGAGCTATGGTACACTGGACACGTATCTTCGGGGCGAAGCACTGAATGTTGCTTGAACTTGGCTTAATCGCCTGTGACGTAACAAAATTTTCTAAACACACAACATTTGAGGTTCGACGAATTCGAACCGCGAATTCTCGAGTCGAATACGAATCGAGCAGCAAAGATCATTCGAAGCGTATTCGGAGACTCTCACGCCCCAGTAGTTATAATCGTTACTGTTCATCTTATGGTGAATTCACTCGCAATCGATTTATCTCGCCTTGACCACAGACCGATGTCGGCAGCAACCATATTAGAATGTCGTCCATCGCGTATGAAGGGGCACCGTAAAAATTCTTGAAGACAACAGACGCAATCGCACTGGCGGTTAATAGTGATGTCGTGACTGTGAGGACTGTGAATTTGTGTGCGCGTTCCCCTGCGTCTCTATATCTCTTTCTTTCTGTATAACTCTTACAAACTCCCCCGTCCCTTTCCCCAGTGTAGGGTAGCATACTGGTTAACATCCCTACCTTTCCTCCCTCTCCTGTTCCTTCTTTCCTTCCACTGGTATATATACCTCATGTGGTGTACTGAATCCGCGAGAGGGCAACAAAATCCGTCGCGGAGCGGCCAGATCCAGATCGACCAGCGAAAAATAAGATCGCTCCGGCAGGGAGCACAGTGGAAGTTGTCGCACGCATCCGCTTGCCCACGTTGAGAACGATGATTTTCGGCGGTTGATTTTCGGCAGTTTGCAAATGTTGGTTGCACAGGGGCTTCGAGAACGCTTTTTTTAAATATCATTTCAGAGAGCACGTGCGACCCGCCATCGTCTCTGCTGCTACTACATTCAGAAGTTGTGCTGTCACTTTCGTTCAGAGCAAGAAGCGATCCGGCAGATTACGGCAGGGTCAAACGGCGCCAATTTATGATTGTAAAGAAAAGCACAGGGCAATCATACAACACATCAAAAAGCGCTAAAAACAGCCGAGGTGACCGACTGCACCGGAGATGACGGCACCGGGTTGTTGGAGTTCAGGCGAAATCTCGCTCTACGAGGCGGATCAACGCGGAGCGCTCCGTTGCAGAGCGGGTTACTCCGAATCGACCAGTGGAAAAGGCGAACTTGCTCCGGATCGACCAGTGGAACTGCATTTCTCGGCCGCGGAGGAAGAAAGCCTGCTCCAGCTCGACCAGTGGAATTCACCATTATATATATACTATGTTGAAAGGACAACATTCAAGGTTTTTGGTTACACGCTTGCATATGAGAAATTTATAGAACAGTTTTGGCGGGCCAGCGATAACATCGAAGAGAGCCTGCCATGCTAACGACTAATGGGGATTTGTTTAATATATTTACTACAGTTGTTGTCCAGCGCTTAATTGAGTTTGCGTCTTTTTCATGTGCGCGTGAATGTGTCTTTTGTGCGCTGCTTCATCAGTATGATGGGGTCAGCCAACCATGCGTGCTATAGTTAGCTTAGCAGAGGCGGTTATTCCACAATGGGCCAAAACCGGCAAACGATCTGCCGATTGGCGATGGATACTGTATAGTTTCCTAACCCTATGCTTCCACTGCACACTACTTGGAGTACGTCTGCTCAGGGCGCTGTCAAATTATTTCGAGTGCTTTCTAGTTAATCAGTCTTGTTTTGTTTTGTTCTTATTTTCTGAAAGTAAGAGCTGAGTGTTTAATCGGACACGAATCTTGCTGCTACCCTACACCGGAAGAATTGGTTGAACCGATAGAGAGATCTGACGGGATGAAAAATCGGCCCAAGGATCTCGTCACTTTCTTTTCTGCTTCACATGGTGCCGCACTGACACCCACAGTCCGAGCATCTACGGCTCGGGAAACTACAGAATACCTACGACGAGTATTGAACCGGTAGTATAACTGCAGTCCCCATGTTAGCCCCACGTCAGGAAAGGTCTCGTAACGTTATTAGAGCTCGTGCACACAATCAGCACTTGCGATAATGTGAGACAACAACAAAAAAATAGTTATATTTGATTGTAGCCTTGAGTTCTTCAGAGAAACTACCAAACGTATGCGGCTAAATCTGAGCCAATCATGTACGCTCTGCTCCTTATGTATGTTCTGCAGGGTGGAAAAATATACAGTTTCTCATATCGAGGACGACACCGACGCGTGTTGGCGTCCCAGACAGGAATCTTGACGTAACCGAACGTCAAACTCTCGCGTGTGTTGCTCAAGCGGCGGCCCGCACCGGTGCAGGTGGCGGCTGTTGCGGCCGCTCCCTTTCGGTGGCTGCGGGTGGCGCATCGCCCTAGTGGCCGACTACTCGGTGCCGCCGGCGGAAGCGCGAAGAGGGAAGCACCGTGGCTAAAAAAAGGCCGCCGAGGGGGAGGGCGGGCACGATGCGCCCTTGTTCCCCGAAAAATCGAACCCAGGGCCGGCACGACCTTGGGCCAGCCAGACGGTCGCTGCCCCGGGCTCTGCGGCAGCAGAAAAAGCCGCCCGCTGACGCAATCGCGCCGCGCCATTATTTTAAATGCACCCGCTACGGAATACCATAAAGTATACGAGGCCCCACACTCCCATCGCCGAAGAATGGCTCGGACTGCGGGCAAAAAAAGGCCAACGAAAAAGGTGCTGGTGGCTGGCCGATTTTTTCGCTGGCATTAAAAAAAGAAGGGTCCGCACTTCGGACGTCCTTGAGAGTGTCGCGCGCGCCGTGTCGCTGGGGGTGGGCCTCGGTGCCAAGGCCCGTCTCGCAGGGTCACGTGAACGGAATTGGCGCTCGGGCGGCGCGCCCTGGGCCCCAGCCTAGCTGGCGCCGAGCGGGCACATAGCTCTGGCTGCCGACTCCACTCCGGGCTCACCATGCGGGACGCTAACAGAATCCTTCAGCGGCCGGCATCAGCTCCCGGACTTTCATCAAAAGTTGAGCACACCCGAACCACCCAGCATTCCCATCGGCGCCAAGTTGCTGTAGAACCTAAGAACGATACAGTGAAGCTAGTTAAGCGACTCTACAGCTTGAGGATAAACTTGATGATTCAATGTTCTGTGTGGAATTGCCAGCGTTTTCTGGCACGCGAAGCCTGGCTTCTCGTTCGCGTTGCCGTTTCAACAATATCGGTTCACGATCTATATGTCAGCGAGCCCAGTTCTCTGAGCGATTATTTGAGTGAAACGAATATATTCAAGCAGCTCATCAGAGTAATTAACTCGTCGTTTACTTACCAGACTTTCCCTGCTCTATAGGTCCTTCCTACCCAGGCCCGAGCGAAGCCTTTAATTAACTAAACGAAGTCATTGTACCTAAGCCCACTGCCGTAGTGTTTTAATGTTCAAGGCTTCTATAGTCCCGTTCCCCACCTCCAGACTGCGACATTGTGATATCACCGCCTGTCAGTGTATAATCAAGCTTTTCTCGAACTACATATAGCCGCAATTTGTTCAATGTTTTTTAGATGTGAAGCATCTTATAGCGGAGTTCAATCCGGTGGTGGTGGTGGTGGTGGTGGTGGTGTGCGGCGTGACCGCCCTTACTGCGCATGCGCAAACCCTCTCCACTGCCCCTCTCCACTCCCTCTCTCCCCTTTCCCTCTCCACATCACCTCTCCCCTCCCCTTTCCCCCTCACATTTCCCTTTCCCATCACCCTCTCCACCTCCCCTCACCACTCCTCTCCCCTCTCCCTTTCCCCCTCTCCCCTCCCCCTCTCCACGTCACCTCTCCCCTTTCCCCTTCCCTCTTTCCCTTTTCCATCCCCCTCTCCATTACCATCTCCCCTTCCCCTCTCCCCTTTCCCCCTCTCCCCTTCCCATTTCCCCCTCCCCTTTCTCCCTCTCCCCTTCCCCTCTCCCCCTCACCACTCCACCTCTGAAACGCGGGCTCTACATGCCGAAACACTGCTTCGCATCGCCTCATGGTCCCCTTTAGCGGGAGATGGTGTGATTTTTTTTTTCGTGATGCGTTTTATCATATGGACGATTTACGAGTTCAGAGGCGCGTGGCATACTCTGCATGTTCATTGTATTACGAGCAAGTGCGACCACGCTCTCAGTCGTCCGTATCAGACGTTCGTTCTGCAATAAAGCAAACTCTTTCGACAATATAGCAATATACGTCCTTGTTTAGAAGCATAGCTCTTTATCCTGAATGCCTGACAACATGGCCTCCCTGCAACTTTCGCTATGTCTCTGGATCCGAAAAGCAATATTGTCTTCCTAAAGCGTGGAAAAGAAGACATCCCACTCATGTCTGTTGCGCTGTAGCTGTGCCCTGTGCTTTCACCGCTGGATTGAATTTCATTTCCATTCATTGTTCGTTCTACCTACGCAGGCGGGCAAAACCAACCAGCAAGAGCTCAATAGATAAGGTATATGACGCTGTGTCACGGTGACTCACTTTTCTTTATAAATGTGTTCTTTCATTTGTCAACATTGAGTCAGAAGCGGGGTTCCGCGAAGTATAGACGACGACGACTTTTCTGTCAAGGAGTGACAGCACATGGGGACAGATTAGTACGCGTCCTTAAAGCTTGTATGAGAGCCGGGTACTTCTGTGGCATTTATATCAAGAAACTATACAAGGAGACGAAAAAAAAAAGCCGGTGGCTTCTATGTTCTATATATAGCGAGCCGGTTACAGTTTTTGGACAATTCGATTCACAACATCACGCTCTCCAAGCTCATTGTAGAAACCACCGCATATTGTAAAAAGCCATGTCTTGACAACTACTGCTCATTTTAATTTTTTAAAATCCGGTTCTTATGAAGGTTTAAGAAAAATGTCTAAGCAAAAAACTGCACCTTACAGTAACTGTACGCGTGATTTTAACGTTGTACGTATACGATCAACGCTCGCATGTTGACCAAGCCTTTCGAGACGAGAAAAATTGAAAGGGCTAAAGAGATCTGGTTAAAGTATTTGCCTTCTTGACTTTACGCGTATGCCACAAAGAGCACGCATCATTTAAAAAATTTAAAAATAAAGCGTACGTGTCGCGATTGTCCTCGTTTTTCTAAGCAATTGCGATTGCTCCTTCCTCGCCATCAGGCGCAAAACCGAAAGCGAGGCTCTCGCGTTCGGCGCTACAAAGTAGCCGGCTGAGTATCGATTTTTTTTCAGCCGGTTTGCCGGTGAGGCAAGAACGTAGAAAAGGAACGAGAATTCAAAGGGCGCTGAAAACGAAGCGAATCGGAATTATAAAGCGGTCTCTCGAAACGAGGAACAAAAGTCTGCCCTTTCTCCCACATTCCCCCATTTAACTGCTATTCTTCTTTTGTTTTTACATCTGCTTCTCTATACTTTTTTTTCTTCCGCGCACCAGCCTTCCTAACACGACCCTTATATTTTGGTCACATTTTTCGGGTTTCACCTTTTCCTTCAAGACGACGTGGTATACAACTTTCAAATTCACGTCCACAAGAATATGCTTCTGCGACGCAATATATTCAAAGTGTACACAATTATACAAGTTTTGTGATTCTATAACAATTTATAACGATATGTGTGTACAATACGTTATCTTCTCGGTCGCCTTGACATGGCGAACTATAGGTGGGATGGGGAATAGGCGACATCCTTTCTTCGCGATATGCGCATCTCTTTTTCGTCTATTGATCGCCCGGTGGGCTTTCCGACTGCGCTCTCTTGTTGCGTATTCGCTATGCGGTTACGCTGCACACAAGAAATACTGCCGTGTACCCGACCTTAGAAACAACCCAGCAGAGAGGAACGTTTCGTGCTTGCGCATGATCATGTTCGCGGATGTTACCTTTCGCTAACTGAACCGCTTCTTATGCGTTTTACTTACCTGGGAGAGAACAGCTCTTCTCTGACGATCCGATAAAAAGCGCGGCGATAGAGCGTTCGCTGCAAAACGTTCCTTTTTCTCGCGTATACCGTGCATCCTTGCGCGCTTCTTGGCGGCAAATTCACATGCAACAGTATACACTGCGCATGAGACGTTGGGGACTTGTAGCATGTCGAGACTTCAATACACGTACGACTGCCGACAAACGTCCCGCAAGAATATAATAAAAGTATATAAGTATGTACATTGCGAAAGAAGGCAGTCCGCTGAGGCTCACGTAGAAGAGGGTACACTCATCAACACATAAAAAGAGGGATTCAATCCGCTGTTGAACTTATTCTCGTGCGCTAGCTGCGTTTTTACATCAGCGCGACAATACAGCGCATTGCGTGTTGTTTCTGGAGTAGCACTGGGTGACGCGTTGCTCCAACGCGCGAACCTCGAAAACAGAAATCAACTTTAGTAAGCTCGCGAAAGCAAATCGAATTAACGTATGCTGCTCGATGCTGTGCATTCACGCTAAGAGAGAAAGAACGGGAGAATGGGGAGGAACGTGACCTCTGCGCTATGCGACGGGCGAAGGAGTACTGCGAGAAGCAGAACGCAAGGTTCCGCTGGCCACTTGGCGCTGTAGATGTTGTTCAGAAAGCAGCAGCCACTGGAGGCAAAGGCTGGTCATCTTCGGCCTCCCCCTCCTTTTTCCGCCTCCTTTGCTCCGAGAGGCCGGCCGACGCGTTGAGTGAAGCTCGCAAAGAGAAACAACTGCGCGGACCCGAAGGGAGAAGGGGGCGGGGGAGAGACATGCTGGGGGGATTGACTTCGTGCAAAATATTTTGAACGCCGATGCAGGAATAGACGGCGCGTGCGGCCCGGCGGATTGACTACTGAGGGCCGGGGCAGCTGAGCGGTGACGAACAGCCCGCGGCAGCTCGTGCACTGGAACGCAAACGTTGTTTAGACCTGCGTGGCATGCACGCCTGTTGGCATGACGGTGCCGGTCGTGCTGCGGTCAGATTTACATGTGCTACGGCCGTGCCCCTATACCGGAGCAATGCATCTGCCTAGGCATAATTGAGCTCGCGAGTTTCGAATTTCGTTCAGGTGACTCGTTGAATATTTAGCGGGACATGCATGGTATTTGCCATGGATTGTTATGCCGCAGAAAGGCTTCAGGCGGCATGCCCACAGTTGTTATTATTATTTTTTTTTTTGCACCGACCTGCAGGAGCAAAGAACGCTGACACTGGCTGATAAAAAGTTACAAGAAGCCGAATATACTTTCAGTAATGCGAGAAAAAAAAAACTGTGGCGTATATCATGTATAATTCGACATACTTATTACATAGAATTAACACTTACTGTAAAGTCTCCACTTTGTATCACACAAGCATAGCGTGAAAAACACATACACCCTAACTAACGGAATGCTTTTTGGAAAATGATTCTCCAGTACACACAGTGCCCCCACATATCTAATTAGTAATAGTTGAGGTGGAAGCGTAGAGTCCAAACCGGAGCACACTTTACGATTCTAAACAACACGACGCAAGTTGAGCCTTTCCTCAAACAGAATCCTGACATTAGATCAACATTAGTGCAAAGTAGTATACCACAATATTCTAAAACCAATGCAAGGGGTTAGGTTGACCGTCTGTGCGCGAGCTCTTGTCTCTCAATATTGTCTTTTTACTTGTGCCCGCTATGAAAAAAAAAAAAAACCTATGCGATGCTTACAGGGAAAAAAAAGCATTCTTAGACATTTATATACTGTTACATAGCCATAGCCAGTTGCGCCACCGCATTCAGGCGTCGCAACATTTGTATGAAGGCAGGTCGGCTATATAGTCACACCTCAACGCGACACTTTCAGATCCTCATCAATACTGAGTAATCAGAACTCAGTCATTATTCATTGTGGCAAGGTTGATGTGCAAGGCGTACTCGAAGAGAACGCCTGGAGCTTGATCTGGACGTAGAAATGAAAATATTTTCCACCTCAATGCCTGTGCAGCAGCCCGTTTTCGACAAAACAGAACAAGCCGGTTTATCTGTTTTCGCTTACCAACGTATGCAACGGATGAAGAGCGTGTCCGATGACTGAGCACTGTGAAAACGTTGTTATATTCAGTGACCTTCAGCTTTCAAGGACGCTCTTTGAAAAGAACACTAACAGACAAAGACAGTGACATCATCAATTTCTTACCTTTGTTTTATTTACTTGTTTATAACTGTCCCAACTAGCAGTGTGCGCAAACAGTGCACCCCTCTCTGTCAGCGCGCAGTTTTTGTGTGTGTGTGTTTGTGTATGTATGTGTGCGTGTGTCTCGCGCCATGCGAGGAGGCGCGTAATGGAAGTTGCAACTTGTGACCGAGTCAAACACTTTTCCACGTCGTTTTAGGCCGCCGCGCTAATGAGGAGATGGCGCGCAGTGGGCTGCCGCGGCTCCCTTTCGTCGCCCGAGGTTTCTCCCGGCTGTCCTTCCTCTCTGGGTTTTTCGGGCGCGCTCTCCCGACGGCAGACTACCCGTTGCCATGGTAACTACTCAGGGCGTTGTCCGCTCTGGCGGCCCAGTGCCGCTTGTCGCGCCGTGGCTGAATGCGGGTAGGAGGAAAAAAAAAAGGTGCTCTCTAAACGAAGAGCTATAGCATTCTACTACAGCTGGCACTGCAGAATCGCTGGGTGACCCGGTGGCATTCGTTCTGCCGCCATGGCGACGACGCCGGTCTGTATCGCTGTATATACTATCAGCTTGCTCCGTATTCAAGCGGAAGCTCGTTTCGGTTTGGTCATCCATACGCGCCCCGAAGTTGCTCAATGCTAGCTCTGCTGCCTATATAGTTGCCAAAAAAGCTGACGTAGACATTTAGTTTGAGGAAGCTACAGGGGATTACTTTGTTCCTGCTGAGCTTGCCTTACTTAAAAAAAAAAACGAATGAGAACTATATGTCGCGTTCTTATTGATATTCATGCCAAAGAGGAAGCGGAAAAAAGTGTGTCCTCGCAGCACTCTGCGAAGTGTGCTGCGGCTTCCTCAATTCGTGCACGCGTGTGGGTGCGTACCCATGAGTAATCCGATCTCAAGGGTGCTATACAGCGCCGTTAGCGCTCATAGAGACGAGTATGGCACACTCGGCTTCTTAGGAAAACACACTGCCCGTACAGACCACACTATATAAGCTATCGATGACAGCTAGTCTGAAAAAGCTGAAAACAATCGCCGCGCCGTTCGCAAAAAGAACAAGGGAGAGCGAGTGAACCAATTTCGCCAGGAAATTTTATGCGGGCGAAACAATAAAATGGTTCAAACGTTAGCGCTCACTACTCCCTCCCGTCCTCAACTCTTACAAACAAAGTGAAGCACTTGGGTTCCATTATTGTTTCCGTGAGCAGAATTGGCTACTCCATGTAAGGCGTCCCTCATGTCCCTCATTGCTTGCTCTGGGGCTCGGCTTGTTTGCTGACGGCGCGGCCATTATATACCTAACAATTACTCTCCCTTCAGCGAAACATCTTCCTTCTCTTCGAGTGTCCTTGAAACGCAGGTCGTCGCCACAGCTCGCTGACTGCTCTACATCATTACTTCATCGGCGTTGCGCGCCTCTCCGAGACAATCGAACAGTACGAGTCTGTCTCGTTTCGTTCTTTCTTTCTTTCTTTCTTTCTTTCTTTCTTTCTTTCTTTCTTTCTTTCTTTCTTTCTTTCTTCTTTCTTTCTTTCTTTCTTTCTTTCTTTCTTAACACAAGCCTTACGCTGCATCGACGAGGCCAAGAGCAAGACGGCGGCAGAATTTGGCAATCCTAGCCTCGAAAAACCAATTAATGAGATCTGACGAGAAATTTTAATGACGTGGCGTAATTAGCATGGTAATATTATTAGCAGAACACTGCTGCAGTGTAACGCTCGGAGATCACATTCTATATTGTTCTCTTGGGTATAAGCTGAAAGAGATACGAAGTCAGAAAAGATTCGACATTGAGAGGATATATAAATGGAACGCAAACTTTGCATTTTCTCGAAGTCATAGGGCAAATGGTGTGCAACTATAATTATTCGCTATAGACACATTTCGCCAGGTGGAGTCCTGTCGTTCGCAGCATGGCTTTCAGGGTGCCATACATTGTGAGCGTTTTCTCAGCAAGAGTCCGCTCTTCGCGGCCTTACACGTATTTCACTGTGTGCTGTCGTTCTCTCGTCGTCAATATGATAACATGGTGATGCCAGCGTCTTCGTCTTTGACGCGTCGACGCTGATACGCCTACAACTGCTTCGAAGTTCTGTGTCTATACTCTGATCCATGCAGATGTCAAGCCATGTAATTTGATGTATAAGCTTAAGTCTCGTACTTTTATGCCGCACAATATGACTTCGTGGAAGGCGTTGCCTATGAAACTGTGTACGACTGAATGAGTGGTGTGACACCTGATTGGTTGATGCCGAGACATCTTTATTGACTGCGTCGAAATTACGTACGATATTGTTTCATTACAGTTCTGTAGGAAGCATTCATTTGTCAAATTCGCGCGCATGATTCTCTCTTTTTTTTTCTTAAAAATTTCTAAACTAACTATGTCGTAGCGCGAATTTCCTGCAGTAATACTCCCCTAAGCAGTTTAGTCTTATTTATTTATTTTTCGAAACTCCACCTGGGCTTGTCTCAGCCCTGTCTGTGATCGTGTTCGACTGGTACACCACAAGGCGCAGCAACTACGCTGGCCAGAAACCGGCCAAGTAGTGATTCCGAAACTATGCAAAAAAAAAAAAAAATCTGGGCACCGCGGCGCCGAGGAACGCGCACGATGGCCTTTAAACTCATTCAGTGTCTTTTCAAGTTTATAAGACGACGCTTTCAGATTTGTTCTTGTTGACAAGTGTGATCGCGTCGCTGTCGACTATTGGCGACACCATGAGTGTGGGAACACCAGTGAGATAGACTTAATACAAAATCGTTAAGTTTTGCTGAGTGATAACATGGGGCATGGATCTTAGAGAAGAGTGGCGGAAAAGAACGCAGGGGTGGGGGGGTGGGGGGGGAGGAATGGGGCTAGGTGGAAGGAACTGTACAGTAATCATAGGCAAAGGAATGTCACACACCGCATCTACAGTCTACATGATGGTAAGTACCAATGCTTGTGCGCAAATATAAGAGAGAAAGAGAGAGATAGAGAGAGAGAGAGAGAGCAGAGGAAGGCAGGGAGGTCAACCAGAAGTTTGTATCCGGTATGCTACCCCGCACTGGGGTTGGGGAATAGGGGGTTGCATATATACTCTTGTACATACCGTGACCAAGTTTGTGTGGTGTACGTGTGCGGGATAAAGAGAGGGAGGTCGATATGATGTTTATTAATGTTAGGTAAAAAATGACGTCCCCATTCGGGACTATTCGAGCAGTGCCGTCTGTCATAAGCCCGAGTCGATGCCGGTTTCGAAAAAAAAAATTGCACCATCTCCCGCTAAAGGGGACCATGAGGCGATTCGAGGCAGCGTTTCGGCATGTCGAGCCCGCGTTTCAGAGTGGGAGCGGAGATGGGAGAGGGGAGAGGGGAAGTGGAGAGGAGGAGAGGAGGGGAGGTGTGTGGAGAGGGTTTGCGAATGCGCAGTAAGGGTGGTCACGCCGCACACCACCACCACCGGATTGAACTCCACCACAAGATGCTTCGCATCTAAAGAAGCACACAGTGCACCGTCGCGGCTTGTTGTTCGAGCGCATGCCCCAGTCACGGGCACGCAACCCACCAACATACTTGTTTTCAAGCAGAACGGCTATTCGGGCTAGTTGGTTAATATGCATATTGAAAGGGTTTGCAGCGCAAGCACGGTAGTGCTGAAGGAAAGGTTTAAAAGCGAGGAACGGAAGGCAAAGAGGGACGACAGCGCTCGTGTCACCCCTCTTTGCTTTCCGTTCCTCGCTTTTAAACCTTTCCTCCAGCACTACCGTGCTTGCGCTGCAAACCCTTTCAATACTTCTTTTCAATGCACGTCAACGCGCACCCGCCGTGGTAGCTTATGGCCTAAGGCGTTTCTCTGTTCAATTCTCAATAACACAGCACTCTGCAATACAGCGCTGTTTTGTCGTTTTTCTTCCTTTTGTCCGTGTTTGTTTTTGTACTGTTTTTATACATTCCAACGAATCCTAACCAGCTGTTCCAAATTGTCTTCTTGATGCATGCACTGCTTCACTTAAAGGGTAATAAGTACTCAAGCTGCAGTTTGCGTTATACATTGAGCTCAGGAAAGAGCTACGAGCCATCTGGTCACGTTGTAGTTTAATTCATTCTTTTCTCTGCAACATTCCATTAAAAAAGAAAGTGATTCTCTGCAGTTTGTTTTCGGTTAGAGAGCAATTTTGTTAACGTAATGAGAAGCCGGCAGGCAACAAAGACAACATAGCGAAGGACGCAGGCTGTCTGGCGGCCTGGGAAATGCCAAAGTCTAACCACGCTTCGTCCGCGCAAAGGTGGAGCTCTGTGCAAACAGCTTCTCTATTTCTTTTTTTTTTTTAGCGGACCGATGTGTGGGCAAAGGGCACTGAAGCGAGCCAATAGCGTATAAACGCAGTAACGTCAGCGAGCACGCGGAAAATTTGCGGGGCAGACTCGAGAGTTCACGGCTTTCCGGTAGAGAAAGCTGATCTTAGAAGCTATCTTTGCTTTTATTTCTGTTTATTTTCTTTTTCGTGCTTAGGTTTCCTTGTATACTTTGTTTCTTCCTTCGAAGCTGGCAGGTTAGCGTCGGCTTGCGTGGAATAGAGACAGCTGAATGTACGCGGATGTTGTACACGTACACATTACAGGTTATGTGTTAGGAGGCTTGAGTCCTGCTAAAGGCAATGATGAAGAATAGTAAACGCTCTAATGAACAGGAATAAACTGTTTTCCTTGTCCTCGCTGCTCCGACGCCCGAATACAGTCCCAAGGGTGTTTGCGTCGTCGTCCAGGCCATTTTTATTGACTACAAGCCATTTTATGAAAATAGTAGGGGGGGGGGGTTACATCAGCTCTTTTATTAGTAATATCCTTAGTATATTTTAGTTTATTCTTTGTCAATCATTTTTTTTTTTTTTTTTGCCCTGTGAGTGAAACTGTGAAACTAAGTTCGTTGCATGAAAAGAAATATACAGTCGAGGATCCCAATCACCGAGTCGTCGGGTTAGCTATAATTATTAAAAGAAATATTAAAGGGCGGGGGGGGGGGGAGTAAACACAAACCCATTCAATTAAATAATATTGCCGCGAGTCTTATATTTCATGAGTGTAAGCTTCACCCACAAAGACTGTGGGCAACGCGCTGCGCAGGCCTCGCCGTGATGTGTAGGAAGCTTCGCGATTGTTTTGGAACAATCTGTTAAGATTGCGCGGCACGAGAATGTTCCAGCTTTGTCGAGAGATAACGCCGCCACCAGCGATATCGCTGGAAAGTTCGATAGCGCCTGTATAAAAGCCGACGCGCTTTACTGCTTGTCAGTTGATCGACGGACGACGCCCTGTTCGCCGCTATCATCGTACAGCGTGTATTGCTGTAGTTCTAGTTCTCATTTTCCCGGCTACAAGTTCGGCCAAATAATCAGTTTCATTCTGCAAACGCCGACTGCTGTCTTCGTCGACGTCACGACCACGTGACATCTGGTGGAGGTGCTGCTTCATGATCCGGACACCACCGCGGAGCGCTGACCCAAGCCCAAGCCGCGAAGACAGGGTTGCCACTGACTTTCGAATAAATGTCGCCATACGACGAGCAGAAAGTCGCCAAAAGTCGCCACTTTTTTACGAATTTCGCCAAAAAAGTCGTCATTCTAGATATGTGCGGCATATCCTAGTAATAAGAATTTCCACTGATGTATAGCCCCGTAGAATACAGTGCCATTCAAAGCCCTTAAAATATATTGACATTTCTCAATGCCAGGCGCATCGCCCCTTCACCATGGGAGTGCTTGGTGCACCTGGTTCTTCCACTAGCCGCAAGATGTGCGCGGCGCCGCAAGTATGAAAGGATAAAACGCTCATGATATCCTTCCATCCCTGTCCGCTCGTTTCAAAGGTAAAAGTGTGGTAAACCTTGGGCGAAAACCGCGAAGGCGTTGTTTGTAGACAGTTTTACATACCCTTATATGAAAAAAAGGATTAACAGGATTATTGAAAGTAGTAAGACAGAATTCTTACAGGTATCGTTCATTAGTGAGTCTTATACCTTTCAGTGTGAACTAATATGATACCGGACGCCACTGTCCCTTTAATATATAATCACTTATATCTACCCGCGTCAATCCAGTGCGTTATAATTGAACAGGTAGACGTTGTAAAATGTTACATAGCAATTGTTTTCATTGCACACGCTCATCGAGAACAGTAGAAAATGCCTGAATAAATAATTTTTTATTGCACGAACACCCGCGTATCCGCCCATCTTCGCTATACGAGCTCGATTAGGGGATACTGCAGCGGTGAATAGGTCGGCAAGCTATCCAGAATAGTTGGAGCTTTGACAGAACAAATGGCCAGAACACACGACCAACCTGTCATCTAGCCCCTTCAGAAGCGAAACTTTAGCAAAGCACTGAAGCATCTAGATGAATCTAGATGAATTGAGTCAGAAGCACCTAGATGAATTGAGGAGATACACACGAGTTACAGGACGTACATACAGAACGGCGCGCAATGTGCACCTCAAAACCCAGAAAAATACAGAGAATAGTGCCGCTCATTCGTTGGGAAGGCACTGAGCTTAGGATGCATAACTCAGAGGAGACCTAAGCTGAAAATCGCCAAAAATTTGCCATGTCGCCATTCATAATTTTAGGTCGCCACGGGCCTCTCAAATTCGCCAATTTGGCGAAAAGTAGCCACCATTGGCAACCCTGCGCGAAGAAGACGACTCTAAGGACAACCCGAATCCTCGAACCAGCCGCCGGAAGAAGGGACTACAACCAGAGTACGGGCTTCTTCCCGAAAACGCCAGGCTGCCGAAGACCGCCACATCAACCGCCGAGACGATGACTGACGCAGTGCCCCCTACGGCGATCGTGATGCAGCCATCCAGGGAGCCGCCGACGTTCCGTGGTTCGCCATGTGAAGACCCCGAGACTTGGCTCGAGACCTTTGAAAGGGTCTCAACATTTAATAACTGGAACTGCGAGGACAAGCTGCGCCACGTATACTTCTACCTAGAAGACGCCGCGAGGACGTGGTTCGAGAACCGAGAATCCGCCCTACAAACATGGGATCTCTTTCGGACGACGTTCCTAAGCACGTTCACGAGCGTGGTCCGCAAGGAACGGGCCGCGGCTATGCTGGAGACCCGTGTGCAGCTGCCCAATGAAAATATTGCCATCTACACGGAAGAGATGAATCGCCTGTTTCGACACGCCGACCCAAGTATGCCCGAAGAGAAGAAAGTGAGGTTCCTCATGCGGGGTGTCAAACAGGAACTCTTCGCTGGATTGATAAGGAACCCGCCGAAGACGGTCGCTGAATTTGCATCGGAGGCTTCCACGATCGAGAAAACGCTTGAGATGCGAACGCGGCAATACAACCGCAGCTTCTCGGCTACAAGCTACGCCGACGTTCAAGCCCTAGGACCCGCCGACCTGCGTGAGACGATTCGAGCAATCGTGCAAGAGGAGTTGCGAAAAATTCTACCTCCGTCGCAACCTCAAGTAGAGTCCATCGCCGACGTCGTGCGCCAGGAGATCCAGCATTCACTCGGCGCGCCTCAGCTAGCAGAGCCGCAGCCGCAAGCTATTAGCTATGCTGCTGCAGCCCGCCGTCATGCTCCTCCTCCACGCTCCCGCCAAGACGCCACACCGCCGCAGTACCGTCGCCAGACGCCGCCGCCGCCACCGACGCCCTACCGACCACCTGCCGGCCAGCGCAACACCCCGAGGAAGACCGATGTCTGGCGTGCCCCCGACAACCGCCCGCTCTGCTACCACTGCGGAGAGGCCGGCCACACGTACCGCCGCTGCCAGTACCGACAGATGGGACTACGCGGATTCGCTATCAACGCGCCGCGCCCGCAGCCAGGCGAACGGCCGCGCGACATCAACGACTACCTCACCGGAACACAGTGGCAAGAACGACGACCTTCCCGCTCGCCGTCGCCCGGCCGCTACATGTCACCGCACCGCCGGCCGTACACTGGCCCAAACCGGGGCCGGTCGCATAGCCCGTATCCGGAAAACTAAGGGCAGCAACCGATGGAGGTGCGGTTGCTGAACGACGAAATGCTGAAGATCCTCCGCCGTCGACGACGACGCCGCGACGAAGTTCCGAGCCCCCGCCCAACGCCGAACGACGTCCTGAAGACGAAACTTTGCGACCGGAAGCAGACCTGACGACGCAACGCGGAAGCAGCGGTGCAAACCGACGCAGCCGTGACCCGACGCCGCGACGTAACCGCAACGCAAGACGGCGGACTAGCGACCTCGACGTTCTGATCGACGGCCACAACGTCACCGCTCTCGTCGATACTGGAGCCGACTATTCCGTCATCAGTGGGCCGCTCGCAGCACAGTTGAAGAAAGTTAGGACTGCTTGGGAAGGCCCCGAGATCCGGACCGCTGGAGGCCATCTGATAACGCCGATTGGTGTCTGCACGGCACGAGTCACCATCAATAACCGGACTTATCCTGCGAGCTTTGTAATTCTACAAAACTGCTCCAGGGATGTGATACTGGGAATTGACTTCCTAAGTGACCACGGCGCCGTCATCGACCTGAGGTCTGAGTCGATAACACTGAACTCAGACAAAGCGCTCCCGCCCCACGCGATGCCAGGCAACCATGCATTGAATGTGATAGAAGAGCAGGTGACCATTCCGCCGCGCTCCAGCGTCATTATTTCCGTCGGCACCGAAAAACCTGCGAACCTTGAAGGGGTCATCGAGGGCGATCAGCACCTACTCCTGAACCGTCAAATTTGCGTCGCACGAGGTATAGCCGAGCTGCGTGACGGTAAAGCAAAAGTAGTGCTGACAAACTTCAGCCACGAATATAGGCACCTCAACTTCGGTACGACGGTTGCCTACATCGACGAATGCGTAGCCGCCAGCGATGCTTTCGCCCTCTTCGATGCTGCCGAACCTGCTTCGACGAATAGAGGTCCCGAACCGGATTTTGATGTCAACCCAAGCCTTCCGAAGGCCAAACAAGACCAGCTCAAAACCCTGCTCTTGCAATACAAGGACTGTTTCTCGTCGTCATCGCGGGTCCGACAAACGCCCCTTGCGAAGCACCGCATTATAACAGAAGAAAATTCTCGACCACTCCGTCAGAGCCCATACAGAGTTTCTACTCGAGAGCGCGACGCGATAAAGAAACAAGTCGACGAGATGCTATGCGACAACATCATCCAGCCGTCCAAGAGTCCGTGGGCGTCACCCGTGGTGTTAGTGAAGAAGAAGGACGGGACACTGCGCTTCTGCGTTGATTACCGGCGCCTGAACAAAATCACGAAGGACGTGTACCCCCTCCCACGAATAGACGACACCCTGGATCGACTTCACAACGCGACGCACTTTTCGTCGATGGACCTCAAGACCGGCTACTGGCAAATCGAAGTCGACGAGAGAGACCGAGAAAAGACTGCCTTTATAACACCCGACGGCCTCTTTGAGTTCAAGGTCATGCCTTTCGGTCTTTGCTCGGCACCTGCGACGTTCCAGCGTGTCATGGACACCGTACTGGCCGGACTGAAGTGGCAGACGTGCCTTGTGTATTTGGACGACGTCGTCGTGTTTTCCTCGACCTTCGACGAGCATCTCCGGCGGCTTGAGACAGTACTTCAAGCAATCAAGGCCTCTGGACTGACCCTGAAGCCAGAAAAGTGCAGATTCGCGTATGACGAGCTCTTGTTTCTGGGTCATGTGATCAGCAAGTCTGGAGTGCGCCCAGACCCGCGGAAAACAGCTGCCATCGCCGACTTTGCGCCACCCACCGACAAGAAGGCCGTGCGCCGATTTCTCGGCTTATGTGCCTATTACCGACGCTTCGTCAAAAACTTTTCACGGATCGCCGAACCACTGACGCTTCTCACGAAGAATAACGTGGAATTCAGGTGGGAAGCGGCGCAAGTGCAAGCCTTTCAAGAACTTAAACGACGCCTGCAGACGCCACCCATACTTGCACATTTCGACGATTGCGCCGATACGGAAATACACACCGACGCAAGCAGCGTAGGACTCGGTGCCGTCCTTGTGCAAAAGACTGACGGGCTTGAAAGGGTTATCAGTTATGCTAGCCGGTCACTATCCAAGGCAGAAGCAAACTATTCCACAACAGAAAAGGAATGCCTTGCCATTCTCTGGGCTACGTCAAAGTTTCGCCCCTACCTCTATGGCAGGCCCTTCAAAGTTGTCAGTGACCATCACGCCTTATGTTGGCTAGCTAACTTGAAGGACCCTTCAGGTCGTCTGGCACGATGGAGTCTGAGGCTTCAAGAATTCGATATTACCGTCGTGTACAAGTCTGGACGAAAACACTCTGATGCCGACTGCCTGTCTCGTGCCCCCGTCGACGCGCCGCCGCAAGACGACGACGATGACTGCTTCCTCGGAACCATAAGTGCCGACGACTTCGCCGAAAGGCAACGGGCCGACGCGGAACTGGGGGGCCTTATTGAGTACCTCGAGTGCAAGACCGCCGTTGTTCCGAAGGTATTCAAGCGAGCACTGCCGTCGTTTTTCTTACGGAACGGCGTTCTCGTGAAGAAGAACTTCTCGCCACTTCGAACCGACAACCTTCTCGTCGTGCCCTCATCATTGCGACCAGAAGTCCTCCAGGCCCTACACGACGACCCGACGGCTGGACACCTCGGTGTTTCCCGAACGCTCGCCAGAGTACAGGAAAAATACTACTGGCCACG
This sequence comes from Rhipicephalus sanguineus, assembly GCF_013339695.2. Taxonomy (NCBI): domain Eukaryota; kingdom Metazoa; phylum Arthropoda; class Arachnida; order Ixodida; family Ixodidae; genus Rhipicephalus; species Rhipicephalus sanguineus. The sequence goes on from NC_051176.1 coordinate 234,069,556, forward strand.
CCTTGCTGCCGACGTCGCCCACTACGTTAAGACTTGCCGAGATTGCCAGCGACGGAAGACACCGCCGACTAGGCCAGCGGGACTTCTGCAGCCAATCGATCCACCTCACCGGCCGTTCCAGCAAATCGGGATGGACCTACTGGGGCCGTTCCCGACGTCGACTTCCGGCAACAAGTGGATCGTCGTAGCGACTGACTACCTCACCCGCTACGCTGAGACAAAGGCCTTGCCCAAAGGGAGTGCCGCCGAGGTAGCCAAGTTCTTCGTGGAGAACATCGTCTTGCGTCATGGCGCCCCAGAGGTCCTCATCACAGACAGAGGTACCGCCTTTACTGCGGACCTAACTCAGGTGATCTTGAAGTACAGCGAGACGAGCCACCGCCGCACCACCGCCTACCACCCGCAGACCAATGGCCTCACCGAGCGTCTAAATAAGACCATCGCCGACATGCTCGCCATGTACGTCGACGTTGAGCACAAGACGTGGGACGCCGTCCTTCCGTATGTGACCTTCGCTTACAACACGGCCGTCCAAGAAACGACGCAGATGACGCCGTACAAGTTGGTCTACGGAAGGAGCCCAGCGACGACGCTCGACGCCATGTTACCCAACGTCACCGACGAAGAAAATGTCGACGCCGCCGCTTACTTACAACGTGCCGAAGAAGCTCGACAGCTGGCCCGCCTGCGCATCAAGAACCAGCAGCACACCGACAGCCGTCGCTACAATCTTCGACGACGCTTCGTCGAGTACCAGCCCGGCGACCGTGTCTGGGTCTGGACGCCAATACGACGACGCGGACTGAGCGAGAAGCTTCTTCGACGATACTTCGGACCGTACAGGGTACTTCGACGTCTCGGCGTACTCGACTACGAGGTTGTCCCCGACGGCATCACGAACTCCCAGAGGCGCCGAGCTCGACCCGAGGTCGTGCATGTGGTGCGCCTTAAACCGTACTATGCTCGTTAGCGCACCTGAGGACTCTAATGTTTGCTTTCTTTATTAGTTTTCTTTAGTACTGCATGTATTCATGTTCTGTTTTTAAGCATCGGGACGATGCTTTTTCAGAGGGGGGCATTGCCGCGAGTCTTATATTTCATGAGTGTAAGCTTCACCCACAAAGACTGTGGGCAACGCGCTGCGCAGGCCTCGCCGTGATGTGTAGGAAGCTTCGCGATTGTTTTGGAACAATCTGTTAAGATTGCGCGCCGCACGAGAATGTTCCAGCTTTGTCGAGAGATAACGCCGCCACCAGCGATATCGCTGGAAAGTTCGATAGCGCCTGTATAAAAGCCGACGCGCTTTACTGCTTGTCAGTTGATCGACGGACGACGCCCTGTTCGCCGCTATCATCGTACAGCGTGTATTGCTGTAGTTCTAGTTCTCATTTTCCCGGCTACAAGTTCGGCCAAATAATCAGTTTCATTCTGCAAACGCCGACTGCTGTCTTCGTCGACGTCACGACCACGTGACAATATGATGAATAAATAGCCACATGCAAAATTGTGTGGCAACGTGAATGCACCAGTTATATAAAACAAAACACGACATGAAATGAACAATAATAATCAGGATTACAGACATCAAACAAAACGTCTGTATAATTTAAATGGTTATAAGGAGGATGTAGACTTCGGCGCGCAATGGCAGGCGGCTCCAAAATTTAGCACGAGAAAAAGGACGCCAATTTTCCTTAGTTACAGTGACAAGGTAAAAGGAAGTTGCCATTAGATGTATGCAAAGCTCATGTTACTATGGTTAGCAATCAAGCCAGAGCTTATGAATTCTTATAAATTTCGCTTGGTGATTAATCTAAAAATTCGCCAGTCGATAGTGTTACAAGTTGGTAACGAAAATAATATAGCTCGTGCGTCACAAGGAAGTGGAATTGCAGGAAAAGCGCTACACGCTATGAAAACAGCCCGATTTTTACAGCGCAGCTGTATATGGCACACCTACTTAGTTTCTTCGTGTCGCCGTCCGTATGCGAAAACCCCTGGTACCCTCTAGAGAGCAGTGGAAGAACCAACTTTAATGCATTCCTTATTCCACCATTCCTTAGAGGGCACCAGAGATTTTATCAGTTTAGTGTTTCAAGTGTGCACTTGAAGCATGAAACTGATAAGGCCCCAGGTGCCCTCTAGTGAGCGGTGGAAGAACTAATGTCTTAACGTGATAAAAATCCGTTAGTGCGTGTTTCGTCCCGTTGTTCGAGTCGAGGCGATGCGTTGGCACGGTCGTCCGTAGCAAGCACGGGGCCGCGCATTCTAAGAATGCCCGAGGAGCAGCGCGCCTATGAAGAACGGCGCCGAGAGCAGAGACGGGAGTGGCGGCCGTCAGTTCCGCTGTTCACCCGCCTTCACAGAATGGAATGGTCTCGAGTTTTTATGTCCTGAATAGAAGATACGTGACAATAGTAACTACTGCCCTGAGAAACAAATTCGCGCATGATATGACTGTGAATGAAAGCATAACGTAACGGTAATGATGCGTCTTCGGAGAAATATTCACGAGGTTCGATCTATTCCCTGATACCGTACGCTATCCTTTGCTTGATGAACGCAATGTTGCGCGAACATTTTAAATGGGCATTCAATTTAATACTGATATGTTTTAGCATGGTCCGAGGCTGGAGTAAGATGCAGAGAGGATTATTTCATGATTACAATGCAATCCTTTTCGCGAACATCTAAGGATCATGTGTTCGTAAGGAGGGAGGAAGGGGTGGGGGGGTGATAATGAAGGAAAGGCGGGGAGGTTAAGTAGTGTTTGTCCAGCTCGCGACCCCACACATGGGGAGAGAAACGAGGGCGCGAAAAGAGGGCGAAAGAAAGTATGAGTCTGGATGATCCACCTACACGGTGCAGCGCTACAGACGAGCACTTAAGGCGGCCGCCTTCAGGAACTGCGGAATCACTTGTATGGCTTTCCAGGCTCCCAAGATCGGGAGCCCGATCTTCAGGTGACCGGCTTTTTATGAAATTGTTTTGAAACAACTAGCATTAAGCCTGTCAGTTTTCATAAATTTACAAGGATATTTTGATTCCTAATTTCCTACAGTCCTTCAGCTTAATCCACCCGAGTCTTGGCCATTCCTCTATGGTGAGTATATAGGTCGCTAGTTCACAAGACTATGACGACGAAGACAACAGAAACGGCGCGGAACATGAAGGCACATATCTTGTGCTCGGCTGCTGACCCGGAGGTCGTGGGTTCGATCCCGGCCGCATTTGGATGGAGGCGAGATGCTAGAGCCCCGTGTCCTCTGGGATGTCGGTGCACGTTAGAGAACACCAGATGGTGGAAATTTCCGGAGCCCTCAACTACGGCCTGCCTCATAATCATATCGGGGTTTTGGCACGTAAAACCCCAGAGACTATTATTATTATTATTATTATTATTATTATTATTATTATTATTATTATTATTATTATTATTATTATTATTCGCCTTTTGCTCGTCTTTGTTCACCGTCATTTTCATGTTTCTTAGAGCAACGAAACAACAAGCCCCGACTGGCGTTTCGATGTAACTGTTGCTATACTCGCAGCATCGTTCCCTCGATTGCCGCGCTCTCTGTGGCGAAAAGCGGAAACAAAGTGGCCGGACCGATAACAAAGGGAACCCCTTTAAGACTCGAGTGCCTTGCGAGAACTTCGTCGGGGCTTTCTTCTCGCTATCGACAGCCCGGCGAAAAAAAAAAAAAAGAGCTAAAGGATGGCACGCGCCGCGGCGTGCATAAATTTGCGTTCCGCTTTGCTGAGCCCGTCGTTCTCGACCGATGGTAAATAAACTTTCCCGTCGCCTCAACAGCCATCCTTTCATCTCCGCCTTCTTCCTCGCGGTGTTTTAGCTCTCCGTCGGTCTAGCCGAATCGAACTAAACTAACCTCCCAAAGCAACAATCCGGCTGTGAGAGCAGTTGTAATGGGATGCTACCGGTTAGGTTCGACCAACCGAGGCTCCTAAATGCGCACCCGAAGCTCGGAACTAGTGCTTTTCTTTTACTTTTCCTTTTTCTTTTTTTCGTGTTCCTACCAATCGATACGCGGCTTACGCGGTCAAGGAGTGAATATACATGTGAACTCGTGTTCATTAGTCGAGTTCCATAGCCACAAAGTCAACGCGATGATGGAATTCTCGTAAGTTTTTGTAAAGAACTCTCGAACATGCCCAGTTTGTTGACCCACGCAGTCCCTAACATTTTTTTTTACCAAATTTCACCAGAGATTAAGCCATACTTCAAAAGGCGTGAAAGTTATTTCTGCTAAAATTATAATACAATTGAGCTAGCGCTACAATCACGGTGCTCAAAGTAAAATGTTCATTTATTTCTGCTTGTCTTTAGCCGGTCGCACGAGGCTTATTCGAGAGCTATTTTGAACGACCACACGAATTTCGGCAGGGTCGAGGGCAATCGTAATAAGGAGGTTAGAGAGCCGTCGAAACACCCCATATGAAACACGTTCCCTGTGCTTAGACGCAAGCATAGTAGATTTACTCGGTCTGAGGAATGCACCTACTAAACTTGCAGCAACGAGAAATCTCGGAAACGGTATAAAAATGAACAAAGCAGTACACTCCAGCAAAAAAAGGGGTCGGCAGAACTCAGTCTGTTCTTGGAACAAATCTCTGTTGTTTCAGTGATTCAAAATGCTCACCTACGGCCATGTCTCCCACTATCGCTTCTATGCAATGAACTTAAGCCGGAGACTTCGCCAATAAAAGCGGACACAAGAGATGGAACAAGAAGAAGGAGAACAGAGGGGCTCCACTTGTGTTTGTCACATGACGAAATGAGGCCAATCAACAGTGTACCCAAGGAAAGCATCGGGCAAATTATATGCTAACTGTAATTGAAATGCAGAAATACTAAACAAAAATGAAATGAAACTGGTGGGTAGTCAAAACCCACGTCGTTCTGAAGTTGTTAATTTCTCATAGTAATTTCTCCCACAATAAACGACACTGTCAGGAGGGGCGACTGTCCTACGTATATCGCCAAGTGCGTTTGTTTGTTTCTTTATGCGTTTTTAAACCTCAAAATGACAGTGTACCAGCACGACTAACACCTCCTAATCAAGTGTCCATATTGGATTGGTATTCAGTTCAGGATTCAAGGTATGCGTAAACGCGATCGCCCGGTGTACTAACGTTTTAGATGTCATTTATATTTCTTTAAAGCACAATTCAACGAATGACTTAACATTTCAGAAATTAAATTCGTCTCTATGCTTCGGCGCAAATAAGTCGCGTTTACCTTCAGCTCGGAAAGAAACTATTCTCGAAGCTATTAAAAAAAAACAGAGAAATAAAGCCAAATCAAAACAGCAAGCTGGCCGAATCGGCAGGTTAACAACCTTGAAATAACAGCGGAAACTACGCAACCTACAGGGATGGATTCAAACAACGCAGCTCTCGGGTCGTCTGAGCCTCTATTCGTTGTTTGCTTCGCGCTGTTATTTGACAAGTGCGATAAACTCAAGAGAAACAGATTGGAAACGCGAAGCAACGCTTTAAAAACAGAATCAAGTAACAATCGGAAGTAGGCGCGGACAAGCGATAAACAATGACGGAAAAAAAAAGTAATAGGATGTGAAAACATGCGGGCGATGTTTTCTCAACACATCCGTTTACTATGCCGCATGTTAATCAGAAGCTTAGAGAGAACGCGGCTATGCAAGGGCGTATGAACAGTTTCGTGGTTTTCCTCAATGCTGTTACCTCGGACAGGAAAGAATAATAAACAAAAGAAGACGTGCGTTCACACCCGCAAGCGTGCTTCACTGCATCCTTTTGTTGCGCAGCGTAAAGCGGAACGTTCGCGGTGCCTGGCATTTCAGTGTTAAGCGCGTTACCGAACAAAGTAGTTCCCAATGCACGTCGATGAAAGCTTCTTAATTTGTCTCTTTCTCTTCTGTCCCATTCATATCAGTTTCTTTCTTTTTTACGCATTTGTGAACATACGTATCTTTACGGATAGGGTTTCTTTTTTATACAGAATTAATTACTTCAAGGGCCACATTCCGCAGCTGTTACGGTTCCCGGAGAGAGACAGAGAGAGGAAGGCAAAGGTAAGGCAGGGAAGTTAACCAGGCTGTGCACGGTTTGCTACCCTGGGAGGGTGCAAAAATTTACATTATGCCTATCATCACCTTTCGGGCTATACAAACTCAAAACGCTGGTGCAAAATGCATTGTTGTCTCAGTAAATGTACATGTATTGGAATTAATATTGCTGTGGAATTGATGTACTTGTTTGTCCAAACTGGCACAAGGTGCAGCTTAAGCTGCAGGGGATGCCCATTAAACTTTAAAGCCATTACTCTCAGATTATTAGTAAGATTTTGCTAATTGAAAAGTGTATTAGCGATTCTTGGGCACATTCTAATGTCGGCGGCTGATGCGAAGCTTTGGTCAGCATAAATCAGGATTTTGTCTAGAATATCTTATCATTGATAATCTGACACAGCCGTTACAGAAACACTCGGTAGACACAAAGAAATTAGTGATTGTTATTATACGTGTAATATACTGATGAAGGAATTGTAGAAAATCGAAGCTGCGTATGGTTCATTGAACTCCCTAGACAAAAAGGGGTATGTCATAGTCGACGTATCGTATCTGCGTCAAATACGAAAAAACTGTTGATAGCACTACTAGTAAAAGTTCGCACGCTCGATCACAAACTTGTAAGGTAGTGCACTGCACCAGTGTACTGCGAAAGCAAAAATTTTAGTTTCCTTAGAAAATAAACACGAAGATAGGCGCGTCCTCTGAAACCCTAAGACTAGTAGCAAGCGAATTAATTAATTGAACTTCGTTAAGGTTTCTGTCCTGTAAAGTTTACGTTTTCCTTTCTTTTTCCCTGTCGTCTGCCTGTCTCGGTATTAGTTACAGCTGTAAAGAAAAAGAAAATGACAAAGCGTTTCCGAGTCAACAGTCGCCCTACAAATATAAATGCTATTTAATTTTCATTTGTATCCCCGTCAGTTCTTCGTCAGTTGATGGCCTCGAAGAACGTGCTCAAAAATTTCAACCTGACACGAACCACGATGTAGGCACATTAGTAAGCGTTGCACGATACTGCATATAATTCGTCTTTGACCCCATCCGTGAGGCGACTCGTATTATTTTTTTTTTGTCAGCAGAATAGTTATTGTGAACTTAACTGTGCGTTCTCAGTTTTAACTACGCCATGTTTACTTCAGCGTCGTGTATAGATTATTTTCCAAAGCTATTGTGGAAATTTAATTTCTGTCCCCGGATATTAACAAGTTTACGAAAAAAAATTTTCTTTTGTTTTCAGTGCCTCGCTTCTTTCGTAGAGTGTACTCGGCACTAGCGAAACGAACTCTTGACTGCTGACCCGAATGTCTCGGGATCGAATCCCGGCCGCGGCAGCCGCATTCCGATGTAGGCGAAATGCTAGAGGCCCATGTGCTCAGATTTAGGTGCACGTTAAAGAACCCCAGGTGGCCGAAATTTCCGGAGCCTTCCACTAAGGCGTCCCTCATAATCATATTGTGGTTTTGGGGCGTAAAAGGAGGAGGAATAAACTTTATTAAGGGAAACCAGCAGGTTTAAGTGGCCGGGCCTAGGCCTCCCATGAGGGGACGTCAAGGGCTTGCCTCAACGCCGCCTCACGGGCGTGCTGGGTCGCCCAGGTTTGTTCGTCAAGAGCGGAGCTCCGCAGAGCCTCGCGCAGCCTCGACGAAAGGGTCGTGGTGTTAGTGTGTGTGTACTGTGCCGGGCACTCCCACAGCATATGCGAAAGCGTCGCCAGGTGAGTGCTACAGCACCGGCAGTTGGGGGTAGTGTACACGTCCGGGAATATGAGGTGGAGGCGGGCAGGGGAGGGATACGTGTTTGTTTGTAGTAGACGCAAAGTGGTGGCCTGTGCCCGGCTGAGCTTGGTGTGAGGTGGGGGAATGACTCGGCCCTCCCCAACCTCAACGAGGTCACCCACTCCATTGCGCGAGGCCTTGTCAACCGCGCCGGAGCTACTGGAGACGAGATGGACATCAGGGACAACCTGACTACCTTCAATGACCTCGCCCCAGCGCTGGGGCGTAAAACACCGACAATTATTTTTATTAGCGAAACGAACACCGCAACGTAGACGGGCAGAAAAGGGACCGTATAACCAAGGTATGACACCTGGCTACTTTAATAAACTCAAAGGACAGATCAAATAGGCGCCACGCGTGCATAAAACCCATATATGGACGAATAGCAAGGTAGCTGAGAGAATATCCAACATGGTCCTTGCATCTTGTACGTTTATACATGTGCATGTTGTTGCTTTGTCTTTTAATTTTATTAGCCTTTTTTTACACTATGGTGTTTCTTTATAGTGTTTCTTCATTACCTACCCCCTGTTTCCTCTTTTTTTCTTTTTTAACGATTAAATATGTCCTTGATATAGATTTGGAGACACTTCTAACTCCTTAGACTTCCAATACTTCAAAGCTAATAAACAATAAACAGACGTACAGTATGCCGTTTTACAAAAGAGTTTTTTATTCGGATAACCTTCATGCTCACCAGTGAAATACATAGCGCATTATTTGTAATTCGTGCCCTTTTGTTAGCTGTGTGCGTTTGTTGTTAGCTTAAGTGTTTACGCGCGAAGCAAAACACTCCGTTCGAAAACCTGCACGTGCTGTAGCCGAAGCTCGATTGTTCGTACGCCGTCGGCCTATATCAATCAGTGAACATCAGATGCGTACGGCCTATCTCTAGAAGCGAACTTAGAAGCTACTCTTGGAAGCAAATAGAAATTGCGTGTAGGTGCTCATGCGTCAGAACATACACGCGGTCCGATCGCTAAGCCGCCGTTTAATTGTCGAAGTAAATGTATAAAAACGGGGGCGACGCGCGATAGTTCATTTCTTCGGTACGTATTGGCTTTCCTTGAAAGTTCGACGGCCGTCATAAAATAGCACTCCGGTGGCGAAACGAAGCCGCTTGCGTAAATACGTAAATACCAGCGGCATTGGGTAAATCTAGTTTACAGGGGCAGCCATTGGTCAGCCAGCTTCGCTAATCATATGCCCGATATCAGGATTGACCGAAATATTCTCTGCATACGTCGCTTTCTATATATATATATATATATATATATATATATATATATATATATATATATATATATATATATATATATATATATATATATATATATATATATATATATATATGTGTGTGTGTGTGTGTGTGTGTGTGTGTGTGTGTGTGTGTGTGTGTGTGCGCGCTTATGCGGACAGCGCAGCCAGGGGAAGAATAGGGAAGTTTCATTGTTACGTTTCGTTAAAATGTAGAAAATAAATCGAAAATGAAAGGGGGCGAGAAGAACTTGTCGCAGGTGGATACTGAATGCACATGTGCACCGCGCACGTAATGTCAGCTTAATTGTTCATGCGTGCTTTACCAACTAATCTGATACGGCTACCATCTTCCAGTTCACATGCACGCCCATATTTGCGCAAGATTTACCCTATGAGTGTTAGTTGTCGATTGTTAGGGAGCGTACAGCTCCATCATGTATGTTTTATTGCGATAGCAATTATATGGACAGTCTCGGCTGACTTTTGCCGTCGCCGTCGCCGCCGTCATGCACCGTATGTGTATAAGTGTATGTGTGTATATATATATATATATATATATATATATATATATATATATATATATATATATAAAAGCCCTAAAGAAAAACAATTCAGAAAAATACTTCCGAAGCGCGGAATCGAACCAGGGGACCTCTTGCTCCGCAGCGAGTGGCGCTAACCACTACGCCACGAAACGCAGATCCTCCACGTAGCTAACGGCGAGCGTTATATACACACCCTTTACCGCTGGACGGACTCAGAGACGGCAGGTGCTTATAAGCGTTTCTTCATTACCAGCGAGATGGCGCTAGGAGCGCGATGGGCGCATTTAAAAGTCGTCGGCGAGCTCGCTCGCTTCTTCTTGCGCAGAGAGAACCTTGCCCTTCCGCTGTCTGCTCGCGCGGTTTTCTCGTGGTGAGGGGAAGAGGGATGTTTCAAGCTTTCACCGTGATGTCCGCGCTCATGTTACGGAGCGTACGAAAGTCACTCGAGCTCAAGGGACGCCGCTAAGCGAACAAACAGAAGATGAGCGCGAACTATCAAGTGTCACAGCTCGACACTTGAAGCACGCTAGTTTCCTTCGCTGCTTCGGCCACCTTTGCAACAGGAACGCTGTTCAAACTGAGAGTATCCATTGGCGAGCCTCACTTCGCATAGCATTAGTTTCTTGCTATCGCATTCATTGCTTCGCCCTTGCGGCGAAACTGTGACTTTTTTTTTTTACAGCGTAGCTCTTATACACTAGTTTTCTAGGAGGTCGCTGCGAGCGTAGATCAAAAACCCCAGCGCCACCTGAACAGTGTTGGCGGCGCCGCGTTGCAGGTAACGGCGTCAGCGGTAACGCGTTACTTTTTTCGGTAACTTAGTGACGTACTCGTTACTGTTTCATAACTGTAATGGGTAACGTACTTACGTGAACATATTTCAGTAACGTGAAGGGTGGCGTAACTAGTCACTTTTTGTTCCAATTATCCCGGGAGTTTTACGCAAAACTCCTTCGTCCCATAGGCGCCACTTTCCCAGAGCTCGCCCCGACGTTCTTTTGTCGGAGCGGCGGGACGCTATAGGCGTTGACAATAGGAGTACCATCCAATGCGTTCGTCGAACGTCTATATACCGTAGGTGTGGGCGTATTCATTACGAAGAGAGGCAAGCATTGGACAGCTTTGAAATGCAGCTTTTTCTTAAATTCTACGAATTGTAGTTATTAGAAAGTTCTCCCTGCAATACTCTAGCTCTGTGTATCAACTTTGTTTTCAAGGTATACGTTTTCAGTTACCGAATTTCTGAGCGATTGAGGCTGACCTTGGGCACCTTCACGTAAGCACTCGCAATTATCGCAATTATACAGGTTAAAAGGGAATAAATTATATATGTGTGTGAATATTTTTTTTCCCGGAACTAAGCCGTTTAAGCATTTCTTTATGGCTACAAAATTGGAGCATGTGTCTTGTTAGTAGAAGCACACCGTCAAAATTGCTGTAAATGTGTTGATAGTAGAGTGATGTTTCCTTTGCGGAGAGCGTTGATGATGAAATATGCTTTCGTGTTAAGTGCCACTTTGGGGAAAATGGCTTTACCATGTGCCACAGACTTTCTAACCGTCACAGGCAGCTTCATGTAGTCCACTACAATATAGCTGAGGTCCTGCTCATTTGCGCAAATTGTTCTCGTTAAATCAGCATTTCACGTAATATCGTTGTTTGGGATTAGAAGTCTTATGTGAAATGTAAATATGGGCTTTATAACATTGTTACTGTGGGTTCCTGCAGCGAAGACGCACTGATTCAAATTGCTGACTATGGAGTAACGGCAGAAGTAACGTGCGGTACTTTCTTTTCTTTTTGGGTAACGGTAACGCGTTACCTTTTTGTTGTGTGTGTGTGTGTGTGTGTGTGTGTGTGTGTGTGTGTGTGTGTGTGTGTGTGTGTGTGTGTGTGTGTGTGTGTGTGTGTGTGTGTGTGTGTGTGTGTGTGTGTGTGTGTGTGTGTGTGTGTGTGTGTGTGTGCGTGCGTGCGTGCGTGCGCGCGCGCGCGCGCGCGCGTAACGTAGGGTACGCCTTCCTTTTTTTGTTACCTTGACGAGTAACGTATTTAGCTACTTTATTTTTTTGGTAACGCCTACAACACTGATTCTAAAGCGTTAAAGCGAAACCTCTTGCGCCCTCTATCGAGTGGCGGGAGAAACTAATGCATTAAAAAAAAACGCCCGGGGAATAAAGAAATGAAATTTTAAAAAGTTTTCTTGGTAGGGCTTGTGTTGAACCCAGGTGCCCACGCTACCAAAGCGAGTGTCTTAACTACTGGGCCAAACACACATGCTCACGGGCAATGAATATTTTGAACGATATGAATGCGTTTTACGCGCGGTGCGAAACAAATGTATAAAGAGAACACTTTCTATGAAGGCCTCGTCCACTTTCGTGGTGATGGAATCAAAGCCCTCTGCAGGACAACACTTAGAGCCGACGACTGTTTTAGTGGAGGACGAATGCGTTAAGAAAAGTGAAAAGAAAAGAAAAATTGAAAATGCTCACCTGTATCCCTGCATGCAGCAATATTACTAGTTTTTCAGTTATAATAAGAGCAAAAAATTAAGGTAGCTTCGCACCAGGCTCGTAGCCAGGAATTTTTTTCGGGGGGGGGGGGGGGGCACTTGCTGAAAGCCTTGACTATTTTACAAAAACGCCTATTTTCATTATTTATTTTCGGTAAAACACCATGTATCATAAAAATTTCGGGGGGCGGGCCACCCCCCTTCCCCCTGTCTACGGGCCTACTTCGCACTAATGGTGCCAAGCCTGAAGGTAGTGCGGAGCTGGGCGGCCTTAATTCTTTCTGTCTCTTTATATTTCTGTTTCTTTCGTCCTCTCTCTCTCTCTCTTTTTCCTACGTATTTTTTGTCTCCGTTCCTTTCTGTTTATACGTTGGATATTTGTTTACACCGATCATCTTGTTAAGCCTGGGAACGTTCGAAATGGGAAGCGGCCTAAAAACTCCGCTGAGTTATCCACGATACTCGGTCTTCGAACCTGCCTGTAGGTAAGCGAAGCCATTAAACACACTCATTTGCTGCGAACAAAGTGAATCCTTCAACAGCAACGCCGAAGCGGGCGTCTGGAACCGCCGCCATGTTTTACGTGCACTACATAAAACCACGCAAACACGGTGACGCTAAATCCGCGTGCGTATACGGTAAATGCTGCGGGTAGTTTAGCGTACTGCGCATGCGCATTCCGGTCCCACTATTCCACTAGGCGCGCTATTCCGCTGAGCCCGTTATACTATACTGTTTATTGAAACTTGCAAAGGAGATATTGCTCCCGTAAGCTCCGCTGTTCAAACACCTTCACAAACTGGAATGACACTGAGTTTCTTTCGCTCCTTCTTAATGACGTTTGTCGGACCAATTAGGAAGTATGGACCCATTCTTGTTGTCTTTGGTGCCGGCTCATCCCGGGTCCCCCCGGGCGTGAGCTGTACAGGACGTCAATAAAGTTCTTGTCATGTCTTGAGGTGCGCGATTAAAAGTGTCAAACGGAGGTGGGGGGGGGGGGGGTGCTGTTTCTTTATTTCATTTTTCTTTTGCTACGCTTATTAACGCCTCCAATACACCTATGATGGTCCCGCTAAACCTGCGCCCTTTCAACATTGAAATTTTATGCATCAAGAGTAATGACTAGAGACCGGATTTTAGTCAAAGGCCGATTTTGTTCCTTACGCTCCTATCGCGCCACTTTGATTATGAGCATGACTTAGAGGCTAAGGAGGGCTTTTGTAGTGTCCTTATAGTGCCTATAAGTGCCTGTTTTTGGTGTTCGTGCCTATATGTCTATAAGTGCCTTGCCTATTTTCAAAATTGGCGCCTATATGAAGACTATTTAACCTTTAACCGTACCAAGAGGGCGCATTGGAGGGCTCCAAATTAACTTTGATCATTTGGTTTCTTTAACGTGCATCCGAAGCCCGATGCGAACAGGCCTTACAAACGGTCGTTGAAATGCGGCCTCTGCAATCTGAAATTGCACCGCTAAATTTACATTCGGAAGCATAGCGCCGTAGCCTCTAAGCCACTTGTTCGGATAATCACGCTAGAGTAAGTATTTTCGGTGTAAAAACTGTGTCCATTATTATATTAGGTGACCATGTAGAGTGCGAAAGACACTGTCGCCCTTCGTTTCAAAGCTAATAAAAGAAAAAAAGCGCTACATGTCATATTAGGAACGAAAGAAGCAGAATTTTTTCGAGGGACTTGTTTCTTTGTTAGACACAACCAAATGAATTCAACTCACAATTGGGCCAACGAAAGCATGTGGGACATTAAATGACGTCTTTAACTGTAATGTAGTAATTGTGACGTAAATTGAAATGAATTAAAGTGGACGGAAAAACACCCTTTCCTTCGGTGGGATCCGAACGTTGTGGGTTCGGATCCCACCGAAGGAAAGAGTGTTTCTTAGTCCACTTTAATTCAGTTTAGTTTACGTCACAATTACTGCATTGCAGTTAAAGACGTCATTTAATGTCCCATATGCTTACCTTGGCCCAACTGTACGTTGAATTCATTTGGTTGTGCCATATTAAGCTGTTCAACGAACAGTAACATTCGTACTGTGGTGATGTGCATCTTATCATGGTTAATTACGTGACGACGAAAGCTTGATTTTTTTATTGTACAACGGCCGAAATAGAAGAGAAACTGGAATAACACGGGCATGTCATTCTTTGAAAAAAAATTCAGGCAGTGAAAATAACGTGCGAGAATGTCTAAAAATAACGACCGGCACTCTAAACGACGAACGAACGCCAGCCCATTGAAATCTCAAAAATACCTCTGCGACATGGCGAGCACTGCGGTGGAAATGAAGCAAAAAGTGCATTCAGAGCGTATCATATGACGCGCTGAAACGCCGTCATTATAAAAATCCATTTATAGATTGATATAAAATGGAACTGAGCGGACCTGACGTCGTAAGAATAAAGTATAAAAGTATATTTATGTCCGCCATTTCTTCGGCACGTAAAAAAAGTGGAATGGGATAGCCAAGCAGACAAAAAATTAAGCAGCAAGGAGCTCCTGTAAACATGGGGAAACTAAAGCACCCAGACGAGGTGCCTTATGACAGCCAATGGTTTGTCCTTTCCCGCGATGGCTTTCCCTCGCGCGTACTTGTCTGCCTCTCGCATAGTCCGCCAGTGACCGCGACCCAGAAGCAAAAGCCCGCCAGTCGCGCTGCCAGGCCCGCCAGGAAGAGAAATACGGCAGCCAGCAAGTAAGAGAAAGTTCTGTTTACTACGTAGCTCGGCAGACAGCGCCGACGGTGAACGGCCGACTCGTTCACGTGAAAACAACGAACGGCTTTTCGTTCCTGTCTGGGGCGCGTCGTATGGGTTTGGCGTCGTGCTTCATTTATCCGCCCAGTTGACCTCTGGGGATGCAAGTTTTCGTATCGTCAGGCGTCATCCCGCGGGGTGTCAGGGGCGAAAAAGCAAGTCACGGGACGGTCCGGGGAAAAACAGGCGTTGTTTGAAGAGCAGACGACGCAGCACGTTGCTGTTGCTGCCGTGTCCGGCTCGTTTTTGTGCCGCCATCTCTCGCCAGACGGTCGAATCGGGCGCGCCACCCACCCCGGAGCAACGAACGGCGGCAGTTTTTGGGCCACTTGGCGCGTGTGTGGTATTGATCAGTCTGGCAGACCGGGTTAGGATCCCCCCATGCGGGGACTGGGGCACCAGCGGAGGAGGGTCGTCTGCTGGTGGGGTGCCCTGGCGCAGACGTCTGGCCCGTATTGCTCTTGGCGCTGGTCACGTGGCACGAGTCGATCGCCGCCGTTCGCAGCGCCGCACCCTCGTTCCCCTTTGGGGAGTGCGGGAAAAGGAGGGCGGCCTCGCTCCTGTCAAGTAAATTTCACCAAAAGCGGCAGCTCGGGGCGCTAGCCCGGTTCAAGGCCGGTCGCTCCCAATGTCGGCCAATGTCAGGGCCGCGCCGCGGCTCCGCGCCCGCCGCGCGCGCTTGCGACAGCGCGCCGCAGGAATGCCGTGCAATGCAGGAAGCGGCAGAGGAAGCGCTCGGCTCCGGCGCTGCAACCCTATGTAGCCCAGGTGCCGCCATGGAGATCGCAATGGACGTTGTCGCGCGACTCACACCGCAGTCCCCTCGTCAGAGGGAAAGCAGTCGCGGGCTCTGTTTCGCGCGCAACTCGCAGTGCGAGAAGACACGGGGAAGCGCCGACGACACACGGGCTTCTCCCGTTCTTGCATCATGTTGAGTTTGGCTGCGATTCGCGAGCGACTGACGACACCGTGCGCTTGCGTACAGTGCGGAAGCAACGTAGACGCGCAACTATTTGCAGGGAGCACTTTTTCGGGTTCGCACTCGAAAGAGCGTGCCCAGCTGTACATATTTCCGGTCATAACTGAAAACATTTACAAAGTCGCTCAATTATTTACCTGAATGCGGTCTTGCGCAATGGGACTGACAGGTTTCCTGCAATTGTGATAATAATAAAATCGCTAAAAAGAAAAAAAAAGTTGCCCTGTTTGAATACTTAAGACGATGGGCTTTCTCAAATGATTCGCAGAAGACTCAGCTCTACAAGTATTGTTGCCTAGATTACAATGTTTGCGTCCTAACATGCAAATTTATATACTTCGTCGCATCTACATGATGTCTAGAATAACTTCGTCGTCGTTCGTTCCGAATGTTACTGAACTACACACACGACTAAATATATGTTCGTTAAATACGTGACATTAGACATTAAACAGCACTTTCTTTGTCATCACTGACATGGCGATTTGATTGCGGGACGTTTGAGTGTTCGTGCTGTTGGACGAATCGATCCGGATTCACAAAACTGAGTGTGGTTGGAGAACAGTCACTAATGTTGCTCACTGGGTCTGTTAGTGTACCATTAGTACGTTGTTGGCGGGCCGCTCATTTGCGTTGTGTGTGCATCTTCATCCCTTGCTTCTGTCCGTGTCTTTTACGAGCAATGTCACACGTACTAAGAGCAGCGTGTTTACTTTGAAACGTCACTGTATGTTTTCTCTTCTTTCAAACCTCGGGTCAGCGCTTGTTATAGTATTTGGACCGTGTATCACCGTCGCCCGACGAGTATCTCGTCGAACTTTGGACAACGTGCAGTTGTATGCGAATGATACACAAACACAGATAAAGTAGGAGATTTGCGTTCCTTTAGTATGAACTGAAAATGCGGTCGGTTTGTCCTCGTAAGAAATAGTTTATCGCATGATAGTGTTAGCCGCAAAATAGGCTTTACGACCTTGTTCAAATGGAATCCTCCGGGATTTATAGTTTTCCTCGATTGAATTTCACCGTTCGCTTTTGACTGGAAGGTTCGCATTGCTGTAAGTCATGCTCTTAACGCTGTTGGCATGAGTTTCAATTATATGCTTCGATGAGATATCATGGTTTCCGTGATAAATCAAGAAACAGGAGAGATGCTGCACTGACGTGGGTCTCCAGCAATATCGACAGCCTAAACAAGTCTAGCTGGACTGAGCGTAACTCTTAGAGCTCCACATAATATATATATATATATATATATATATATATATATATATATATATATATATATATATATATATATATATATATATATATATACACACACACACATACATATATATATGTGTGTGTGTGTGTGTGTGTGTGTGTGTGTGTGTGTGTGTGTGTGTGTGTGTGTGTGTGTGTGTGTGTGTGTGTGTAACGTCCTTCGCATAGGCATCCGATTGACGCTTCAAAATGCGAGTAAAAAACGTTTTTTTTTTTAGATATAAAAAAAAACATCTACGGCGTTCTCGTGGCACACGGGGACTTTCCATCTCTGACTTCGTTCTCAAAACTGCGATAAAGTCATAGTTCAATAGACGTGTGCACTTAGTAAATATTATTTCCAATTTCTGCGAAAGTCTAGCACGCACGTCTAGTGCCCTGACTGTGTATGCGTTAGCGCTACGTCAGCCACTTCCATTTCCAACGCGCTGCCGTCACACTGCTCTTTACTATTCGGCACGTGTGTCGGGCGCGTTCCAGTGCAGATAGGAGCCGCTTCCATGCAAAATGTCACTGCGCAAAGCGTAGCTATCAACGCTTTACACTAACTTTCACTCCTGTCATAATGGGCAAGCTCGCATAACGTATAGAATTTTACTATTTTTAATTATGAGACACGAGTAGCCGTACACAACGCAATCGGCGCTAATTTGCTCGCCGAAGAAGCGACGTCAAGAAAGAAATCGGAATGAGCCCACTCATTTCAAACTTTTCGAAGATGTTCGGAGCCACGGCGCGCTCACTGCGCACCGCGAGCGGGCTCCGTTTTTCTTTCATTTTTCTCTTTTCTTTCTGGGCACGCGCCCTGGTGACATTGTAACACATAGTGTTCTGCGCCAGCGGCGCCGGTGTAGCACCCCCACGGCTGAGGGGAGAGGAGGGGTGCGGGAAGCCTGGCGTCGGCATTGATCGAACACGCCCGCGCCTTGAGCCCCGAAAAAATCGTGCGCCCGTCGATTCGGCGAGCGCCTGCTCCGAAGCCGGACAGCTAGCGCCGCCTGGACGAGACCTTCACACTCGGCTCCACGTGGTGCAACCCGGTTGCCATGCGAGCCCGCCCTGCTGTCTCACCATACCCTGTCGCATTGGGCTCGAGCTGTGCAGAACGACAGGGTGGGTGGGAAAGTACTGAATAAAGAAAAAAATACGAAAAAAGAACAAGCAGGTAAGGGCAAAGTGTTGATATGCGATAGATATGCAGCAAAGTGTTGCTTTGTGGCACTTGCGTACTGCTGGTCGCTCAAATGCAGTCAAGCGGGTGTTGGTACCGTCAGCTAGACCTCATAAAATAAATACAGAGTACAGAGTAACTGTGGTGAGCTGACATCCCCGCATTCCTTACGTAATATAATTATTGCTCACCTAACGACGCGCACGCATTAGCGAGTTCGCGAACCAGGCGCGAAAACAATATTTTGCGCTTTGCTCTCCGCAAAACACACGCCGCGCGATAGGCCAGTGGCTTTGGCGTTGCGCATCTGCATGAGATCGTCAGTTCGACACCGGCCATTGCGGCCGCATTTCGATGGGATAGAAATGCGAAAACGCTCGTATGCTTAGATTTATGTGCGTCTTAATGAAGTTCGTGTGATCAAAATTAAGCTGGAGGCCAGGGGCGTAGCCAGGGATTTTTTTCGTGGGGGGGGGGGGGGGGGGGCGTATTCAACTAACCTCTATGTATGTTAGTGCGCATGTTTGTATGTGTGCGTGTATATATGTGCATGCAAAGCTGAAAAAAATTCGGGGGGTGGTGGGGTTTGAGCCCCCAATCGCCCCCCTCCTCTGGCTACGCCAGTGCTGGAGGACACCGCTGCGGCGTGCCTCAGGGGCGTAGCCAGAAATTTTTTTCGGGGGGGGTTCAACCATACTTTATGTATGTTCGTGCGTGCGTTTGTATGTGCGCATGTATATATACGCAAGCAAAACTGAAAAATTTCGGGGGGGTTTGAACCCCCCCCAACCCCCCCCCCCCCCTGGCTACGCCCCTGGCGTGCCTCATAATGAGATCGTGGTTTTGGCACTTTTTCCACCCCTCCGCGAATCAGACAGGCGAATTTCGCTGAAGCACCTTTCTAATAGAATTTGCAGATTATTCCTCAAGTATTTAACCTCATGTGCCGCGGGTTAGTGCTGGTGTTTTCTATATATGTGCTTTGTTTGCTTAGGCACGGAAGTATTGGCCTCTGGATCGAACTAATCCGCATCGCGGCGCTCTATCGCTAAATCCCGCGTAGTTGGCATGGTGTCCGAGATTTCACAGGCGTTGCGATATCGGAGACCACAAGTATGGCAGGGTCGCCCGCCGTATCGTTTGCTAGCCTTCAGGGGCGTAGCCAGAAATTTTTTTCGGGGGGGGTTCAACCATACTTTATGCATGTTCGTGCGTGCGTTTGTATGTGTGCGTGCCTATATACGCAAGCAAAATTGAAAAATTTCGGGGGGGGTTTGAACCCCCCCAACCCCCCCCTTGGCTACGCCCCTGCTAGCCTTTACCACGGCCGTCGGATCAATGCGCTTTGACCCAGCAACCGTGCCTCTACGTACACGTGTACGTGTGCAACTGTGTAGATATCCTTAAAGGCTGTGTAACAAGTACAGCGATATTAACAAAGTCGGTAGGATAGCAATCCAAACGCCCATTTAAAGAGCACCACGTACCGAATTCAGAGGCGCTGCTGTCAACGAGTGCTTTTTCCCGTTGCCTCTTCCATGTTCAGTAGGGACGTTTCACCGACTCGCAATAACGCGGCGACGGGGCTGCCATCTGCAGACCGGTCTCACGGCGAATACTTGCCTGGCTACATTTTCTTCATTATGGCGTCCCACAGACATTACCAAAATTCGCTGGCAGACAATGGTCGCACCATTGTGTAATAGTATTGCAGGTCCTTTTGTCATTTTACCAGCGATACGTCTCTCGCGTACTTTTCTTTCCCATCTGCACGCAGGGCCGCGTACCTCTTGCCACACGTTGGTAGGTGGAACAGTTTCCTTTCCTGGGGGCGTTAACAGCAAAGCACTTTACACCGTTTTCCGTCATCAAAGGCGAGCTTCGAAGTACTTGCAAGTGCTAGATTTGAAATGCGTACCCTACTGCATTTGAAGGACACAATATTTTGGCGTGCACTTCCCGCAGGGGCGCAGCCAGAAATTTTTTTCCAGGTGTTCGTTCGTGTGTTTGTATGTGCGCGCGTATATATACACATACAAAATGTAAAAATTACGGTGGGGGGGGGGGGGGAGGGGGGCGTGAACGTCCCAAATTACTCCCCTGGCTACGCCACCGACTTCCCGAGCCGGAGACTTCGGATTCGAGCCACTGAGACTAGGCTCAATTTTGTCATGCTTTGTGGAGCGCTCTCTTTCCTACAAAGCGAGAGAGAAAAATACATGAAAAGGAAAAGACAGGGAGGTTAACCTGGTACTAGTAACCGGCTTGCTACCCTGAACAGATGGACGTGCACGTGTCATAGTATACGCTATGTAGTTTGACAAAATAAGTTGGACTGCATGATCAAATATGGTGAATAATTAGTTATTCGCGCCGAGTTGTGGCGGCTTAATGAAAAGCGACAATGCGTGCGACAGCTGAGGATATAAATGGTTGATTTGCCTACATACAAAATAGGCGGGGTAGCTAAGCGGCGATAACGTCGCGCTCCTCGAAGTGACTTCGTGGATCCGCGCCGCGGCGCCAGCATTTCGATGGTCGGGTCAAATGCGAAAACGCTCGTGCGCTTACATTGAAGTGTGCACGTGGCACGGGTTGAGAAAGATACCTTGGTCGAAATCGCTGCACAGTCCCCAACAATGGCGTGCTTCAAAATCTCATCGTGGTTCTGGCACGTAAAACTCATGAGTTCTTAAGAATACTTTATGGTTGCCGTCTAATTGAACATTGAAATTTCCTCGCAAAAGTAGAATGTATGAAGTACGTTTCGTGCTTGTAAGCTGCTAAGGAGAGTAAAATATGAAGTTTAATGGTATTAACACGAGACAGAGAAAGAATGAAACAGTAAGAAATAAATTTTTATTTAGTAACGGGAGAACGTGGACGTTTAGGAGCCTTAGGCGCTCGGAATTAATCCAGAGTTTCCCCAACCACGGCGTGGCTCGTAATCATAACGTGTTTCTGGCACCTAAAGCTCCAGAATGGAATTGAAGTGAATCGAATTGAGGAACAGGGATGTCGTGGTAATGTCTCGTCAATGCCGATGTGTGGAAGACACAGAAGAAAAATGCCGAAGCCCTCGGACGTGGAGGCATGCAGCCAGCTTCCGCTGTATCTCGAGCTCTCTTATGAACTTATCTCCCGCGCGCGGCGTTTATTTCTTTTTGTGCGATAGATCACAACGTGCGTGTACAGCTTATCTCGCTGCCGTTAAGCCTCGCATATCACGGGTCGTACGTCAAGGCACGCTGTATAGCTACATCGCGTATCCGATTGTCTGACGATCCAAACCGCGCGGAGGGAGGGACGAGTACGTGGCTTGTGTTATGGCGTACTACAAGCATACCGAGGACAAGTGGCTGCCATATGGAGTGCGTAAAGTGGTGCAATGTCAGGACGCTACGACGAGTAGTGCGTCGCTTGCTTTTTCTGTGTTGACAACCGCAAAGATCGACTGCCGTTTCGCGCAGCTTCCCCGTTCCTGCGGCGCCTTTTCACTTTTCTTTTATTGTTGCAATCGTACAAAGTGGAGATAAAAACAAAAGCTTTACGGACGACAAAGCCTTCAAATTTGGCTGCAAGCTTTTTTGGCGACGTTTTCTTTCTTTCTTATTTTTTTTCCCGCCCGGCAACACCCGCCGAGCTACCGGCTTCGAAGAGACGCGCGAACACTGAAATGAAAAAAAAGGGAACGGAGCTGTAATGCGAGCGTTTAAATAAATTCATCGCGTTTATCGTCCAGTGCGACGAGAATGTGGATGCATGTGTGGTCAATAACTGTAGAAGTCTGCTGTATTATGATAAACAGTTCATTTCGAATGACACACATAGAGAAAGGGCAACAGGACCAACAGAAATCGTCAAACGTATATGGGGGCAATGACGGTATACGAACGCTTAAAGTTCTACGATACAGTCCACATGACATAAATATGCAGGGCTATACCGGCATAACAGAGGTGCTTCCCTGGATGAAGAGCCTTACACCTTCTGCACTACCTAAATATGGTATAATGTTACGCGAACGTTGCAGCCGCCTTCATTACATACACGCAAAATTTCCTGATATGCCCGATCAGAAATTTTACATTCCTTTTTTTTTAACCCCCTCGCAGTCACGCGCAGTATTTTTGTTCCAGGGCTCTGCTGGCAGCCTTCCCGATCGCTGCTTACCCAGACCTGTGTGCCAAAGGTCTCTAATTAACGTTGTAATATAGAAGATTAATAAAAGGAGAGAGCGAAAATGTTTATTGGGAAGGCACTTTCCAAAGTTCACTAGCCTTCTCCGTGACCCTTCCGGCCTTTGCGCTGCTTTTTTATTTCTCCCATTTCGCGATCGTCACACCGCGGAAAAGCAGCTTCGAAGCACATTCGCTGCCGCTGCGCCGGCTTTTCTTCCGCGCTCTGAGAGAGCACGGCGGAGCGCGCGACATTTACGGCAGCGCGTCCACCAGCGCCAGTGGAGGGGCAGCGGAGTTCCGCGTTACCGCGCATTTGGGCTTTGCTGAACAACCGTCGGATGGCGCTGGCCGAGGCTTCGGCAAACGGCGAAAGAGGCGCGCTGCTTAACACTTCGCGAAGGAAGCGTGACTTTTCCATCGCCCTACGCACCTGTAGAAGATGGTGTAACATTGTAAAACTTGTGTAAGACTGCTCCTTACTATACTCGTTGCTTCGTGTTGTGCTCATAAGAAATAATGAGTTGTAAATTAAGACGAGTGCCGAGGTAGACAGACGTAAACTGACTTTCTACTGCGTTCCTCGCCTTCCTTTCACGCTTGTCAGTCATCAGTTCACTGGAAGAAAAGAAGGATTTGAAGAGATGAGGTAAAAGAGCGCAGCAAACCAAGTTTAAGGTGTGAATAGTAATCGCCAAACTTAATCCTAAACATTTAAAGACTACGCTTACATACACTGCATGGTCTGCCGATCGAACGCTGTCGTATTATTATCCTGGAAGAAAAAAGCTAACAAACAAGAAAAGGACAACAAATCAGTAACAATATTTTGGCTGCGTCCGTCACCCTTCCGTGTCAAACATAAAGTTTATTCTTTCTGTCAATTCATGCTTGCATGTGCGCTTGTGTCAGCAACTAAGAGGAGTGCACGAGTGGCGCAATTAATTACCTTCCTCCCCACCTGATTCACAGGATTGGGCATACGTAGGGAAACAATTACACAGCCATATGGTTGAATGATCGAGTTATAATAAAAGCAATGAAGTGCGATGCATCTGTAAGCTATGTAAATACCCATTAGATCGCTTTTGAGTCCGCAATAATCAGCTCGCATATCATTTTATCAAGGTTAAAAAGGGGGGAGGGGGTGAAGGTCTTGACAGGGTGGTGGCAGTGAACGAAGGTCAGTGGGCCGATCGGCATTGGAGGCCCACGGTCAAAGCACAAGGGATGAGGCAGGGCAGGGTTCTGTGAGTTGGCTCTCTGTTGAACTCGAGGGAAGTTCACGTAAGGCTTGAAACATCGAAGCTGGGGAACTCTGAAGACTCATCTGGTTGCTTCTAGGTTGTTGCTAGGCTCTAGCTAGGTGATGCTAGGTTGTCTCTAGGAGGCTTCTCGGCGCAGATGGGTTCGAGTTAAACCACAGACAGTCACAGACTCGACACGGATGTCCTAACTCCAGAGACAGAAACTCGCGCTGAAACCGAGCGTTCGCACCTCCCACAGATCTACGGGCACGTCGTCGTTCGCGTAGGGCTTCCATCCCTTCGGGGTCTTCTCGCAGCCGCCGTTGCCTTTACCGTTCCCCAGTATTTTCTTCCTGTACGTACCGCTGAAGCACTCCGTACAGATGCTTCAGCGAAGCTGAAGCGTGTGGTCACGGTGTTTATCACTGGGTTAATACCGACGGTTTATTAAAGCTTTTCCTCAATCACTGGTTACGTCTGTCTAGAAATGTTAATTGGTGTTTGCTGCCCGTCTGTTGTCTTCATTTTTAATGGACCAGCGGTGAGTAGTGGTATTTGCCTAATTTCTGTGGCACATACCGGTTCATGATGATGGTAGTTTTTGTACACACCAAAGCTTTTACGGTCGTTTTAAGCAGCTTCGCTGTTACAAGGGAGAGAAACAGAGTCGGTGGATGAGAGGCAAAGGATGGAAACAACGAGGACCATTTATGCTTACGAGTACGGCAGAAAAAGAAAAAAAAATATTATGAAAGGCAGCGCTTTTCTAGTTGAATGAATTTATTTATTTGATTTGTATACACACAATCACAAGGACACAGAGAAAAGAGGGAGAGAGCAAGCTGGCAACTGCCACCAAAGAGGGGCACAACGCGTGCCTGCTCTTTCGGGAGCAGGGAAGAGACAGAGGAAAGGAAGTTAGGAGGAGAAAAAGAGGAAAGGAGATAGGAAAGTGACGAAAAAAAATTGACGAAGACTTGGACAAAAATAGGTAAACACACACACACACACACACACACACACACACACAAAAAAAAAAAAAGCCTGAGGACAGTAAACATGCAGAGGAATTGATGCCTGGGCAAGTTGGAATTGGTTATGCAATGTTCGAAACGGGCGGCGCAAAAACAAGGGACAAAGGAAAGACTACACACCACAGAGCGCTCTGTGGTGTGTAGTCTTTCCTTTGTCCCTTGTTTTTGCGCCGCCCGTTTCGAACGTTTCGAACAGTAAACATACCGGCACAAATATTCGACATGGCTAATGCAACTTTGCGATAATGCACCGCCGGAGATACAACTAGTCCAGTAACTACTGAACACACTGTAATATAAAGCTAGGATATTTTAAAGGTCGTGTATAAAGCACCCACATTTCAGGGGCGCTGTGATTCACAGGAAGTATACGAACTGGTCAGCAGTCGAGAACAGCAAAAGGCGCTTGTAGCAGTGGTTATCAGCCATGGATATTTCGGGTAACCCTCTTATGAACCGGAGGAAGTTATGAGGGATCCCTTGTAGTGAGAGAAAAGGGGGAGGGGGGTCATAAATTAGCGCGACATGCCGCGTCAAATAGATGCCTTTTGTTTCTTCCTGGCAAAGAATGGTGAAACCAAAGTGCCGCGCCAATTCGATCTCAGCAGCGTGTCAATAAGTTGTGCGGTCTGCAGCCACATTCAACCTGTTTCTAGCCATGTTTGCTCTTCAAATATGAAAGCCTAGAAAAAGTATGCTTGTGTGCATATGTCGTAGACAACTGCAAGAAAAGCTTTACAGCGATCTCATATAGAGAGAGGGAACATAAGTCATCTCCGCCTCAATGCAATAGTGTTCTGCGGTGAAGCATAACAAAAAATGAGAAGGGGCCGTTGTCACAGGACATAATGTGCATCCAAAAAAAACGGGCTTTTTTTTTTTCGAGGATGCGTTTCACGGACCCCCAAAAATGGCTTCGCGGACCCCCATTTCAGAACCATTGGTTTATAGTATTGGCAAGAAAAAGAAGAAACATGAAAGAAATGGACAGAACCGGAGTCATTACAGGCGTAGGTTCTAGTGTAAATATATAGGCTTTTTACAAGAAAGAAAAAAAAACGACGAGAAATAGCTAAAATGCTGAGCCTCAGATGTAATAACGCCTTATAAACAGGCCAGGTGACTGCCGCCGCCCTTTTTCAGAGGTAGATACCAATGAAAGGCATACACATTCTATAAAAAAAAAGCACAACATTCTCTGAAGAGCTATTTGGTAGACGCACAATACAGCTGCATCGATGAATAATAAACTTCGGGAGTCTTAGTATGTTTGTGAATTACACAATTGGAAGTATTATGCGCAAGCCCCATGTAGCAATGATGTTAGGCTGCTTTGCAAGACATGTGGAAACGCTGCAGGGGAGGCTGGTATACTACTTTTGATTTGATGATAACATGCTGGAAAATCTTGAGACCCCAAGACTTGGTAATACTTCAAGACTTCAAATGTAGCTGAGTTCGTTAAATGCCAATATCATATAAATACCTAAGAAGAGAGACGCTACCACGTGGAAGAATTATAGGCGCATTAGCTTTTCGGTACTAGAGGAACTATTCTCCAAGGTCATTTGCAAAAGAATCAGGCCATCGCTAACCTTCACGAACTCAGGAAATGGGGTTGCTTCAGGAAGGGTATTCTATTCTGCTGTAGATGTGGTTTCTGTGTACTTGTTAAGGTAAAGAGCACCTCGTCTGCTCCATATCTCTACGTTATAAAGAAATAATTGAAGTCGTAAATCAGTGATGCCACTGAGATAAATAGGCAAAAAATAAAATACGCCAATAATTGAACAAAAAAATAAACAAACGTTAAATAACAAATAAGGACAACAACATGGCAACGAAGAATCAAACGCGTACTATTCATTCAAACGGCGTCCACAGTAAAGAACATAACACGTCACTTCATACATATCTGCACATAGAAGCTTATCATGAACGTTTGTCTGACTTTGTGTCCACTGAAACGTGTTTTGAGAAGATGTTTACCTTTTTCTGGAGATTACTTGTTGACCACGGTCCTCGGTATTTCGACATTTTAGTAAAAGGGCGCTTGTCCAAACTTGCTAGCTTTTTTTGTTTTCCGGTTTTTCGATAACAATATCGGTTCCTTGCTGTACTCTGGGAACTCAGTCAGAACGCGGCGAACGTTCTCAATTCCGCGACCACAACAGCTTTCAGGTCAATTGGAAAGGCGCATCTTGGGGGAGAAAAAATGTTTGTATATTCCACTTACCGTCGAAGCCTTCAATGAAAATTTCTACGTGTCACAAATATTTGTTGCTACGTTGAATCCGCCTAGCCAATCATGTTCATACAAAAATGAGTGTTTCGCTTTAACGATGTAGAACCATTATTCCGCCGAACAGTGGGTAGGCATTTGCCTTATAGTATTCATATATCCGTCTTAGGGATTACGGAACGACTTCCTTCGTTCAGAGCGCACTTGGCGAGTTCATCGGCATCCTCACTGCCCTTTATTAATGCGATAGTGTTAAAGAGCCCGTGTCGCAGAAAATGCGGCGTCAGGGTCGGTGTCGGCGGAGTGTCCGTCAGCGAAAAATCCCAGTGGGTGCAAAGAATAAAACCAGAATTCGAGCCGGAACCGAACCCATTCATTCTGCGTGGTAGTCAAGTATTCCACCATCGAGCCGCGCCAGTGCTTGAAACTGCTCCGGAAAAAGACCCGACACAGTCGTCATGTCGGGCGAGTAGTCATGTTAACAGATGTAATATTGCGTGGCAGAAGCGTAGTATCGCACCTGGAGTCACACCATGTGATTTGCGTGACGAGTGAGCGGTTGAAAACTGCCAACACAATACAAGGGGCTCAGCAAAAGGGAGAGTTGGGCTATAGTTGGTTTGCGTTCATATGCTCAGCTATATTTCATCATAATCATCGTCACTATAGCCTCACCATCAACAAAGTGCGCAGATACCTAGGTGTGCCCATTGATTTACAGACGCGTAGTGGGCATTTCGCAACTGTAATTCTAGTAGGCACACTCGGAGAGTTTACAACGGCCATATGTTACGCGCACAGACGTTCCTTCTCTCACAGCATGACGGTTGAGGTGTCTACCGAAAACGAAGCGAACGGTGCCCGATAACGCTATCGCGTTCCACTCTTAAAGGCGAAGCTTAACTGTCCTCCAATTTTTTTGTCTTTCTTTTTTATGTGGCTCGCTAGCCAACCACTGAAATACAATGTTATCATCCTGCGCTGATGCACATTTCATGCTTTCTGCAATGTATCGAACTATTTCGCCTTTTTTAAAAGCTGCTCGCTCGTGTGTTTATGATGATTTGAAGAACAATTTTGCGGCCAGTAAACGAATGACCCTAGTGGTGTACCTTTGATTTTTCGAGGATAAATTTCACTGCTTCGAAAGTATCATGTGTAGTTCCCATGTCGTTAACGGAGACATACGTGACAGTTTGAGCATTTTCTTTTCTTCGAGTTCTCGGAATATCAATACGCTATCCTGAAGGGGCGTGCCAGACCGCAGTGAAACTTGGCCCCCCTAATGGAGAACCCTGCGCACGCGTATGGCTGTCTATGTTTCACATGCAAGCGGTTGCGTCAGCGGAGTGGCACAGCGTTGCGTTTCACATGAACCGCTTTCACACCTGGCGACGACGTACAGCTTTCGCGAGACGTCTGCCGCTGCAATACACAACCTGTGTGTGTGTGTGGGAGAGAGGTGGGGAGGGGGGGGTTGATTTTAAAGACCCTAAAAAGACCCTTAAAAGCGCTTGCGTTGTCATCACCTCCCTCTGTTCTTGTTTGTGTGCGCTTGACAATGCCCTGCTGAGCATGAGCATCGCGTGCAAGAGGGCCGTGGTTCGAATACTGGTGCGCGGGGACCGCCGGCAGGGCCGGCAGGGACTTGCCGGTGGTCCCTGCAGGCGGCATGTTATCTTTTCGTCCACTTTACTTTCTTCACAATTACAACAAATAACATCCCCTATACTTTCCATGGCATTATTGTCTGTTAGTTCTCATTAATATTGTGTCTAACAAAGAAAAACGACCCTTAAAAGTCATCTTCGTTCATTCTAGTCAAAAATGTAGAACAGAACTGGCTGAGGTTTAAAACTTCGTCAACAGCGGTAAGGTAGCCGGCTCCTACCGGTGGTGCGTGAATTCATAGAGGACAGTGGTGCAGCGTCATGGCAAGCGTTGTCCCCCTTTTCAGTGGGCAGGGATGACTCTTAAGGGCTCGTTTTTCTTTGTTAGACACAATAATAATGAGAACTAACAGACAATAACACCAAGGAAAGTATAGGGGGTGTTATCTGTAGTATTTTAGAATATAAATGTGAAGAAAGAAAAGTGGACGAAAAGATAACTTGCCGCCGGCAGGGACCGAACCTGCGACCTTCGAATACGCGTCCGATGCTCTACCACTGAGCTAGGGCGGCGGTGATCCTCCCGTCCACTATATGGGGTATATATGTGCATTTAAACCTCAGAGTTTTAGCGCCAGTCGCTGCCATGGCGGGGAGTGTGGAACACTCATTTTTCTGCCTGTTGGCGTCATGTAGCGCGTGATCTTTTTACGAGCTGGCAGCTGACCAATAATCCCTCGCATACTACCTGAAGGCATGAAGTCTGCCAGAACGAGACCCTCGCTATGAACGAAGGAAAGGGATGACTCTTAAGGGCTCGTTTTTCTTTGTTAGACACAATAATAATGAGAACTAACAGACAATAACGCCAAGGAAAGTATAGGGGGTGTTATCTGTAGTATTTAGAATATAAATGTGAAGAAAGAAAAGTGGACGAAAAGACACTACCTCAAATGTATACGATTGTGGACTTCCGCGGGGACATGTATGTTCAAAAACATGCAATCTGTATAGGCTCTGGTATAGCACCTTCGTTGACAAATTTTTTCCCGGCGAAATTTGACCGTGTGTTGCGCGGCAGTTTAAACGACGACCATGTGGTCAAGGTTTTTAGGTACGTGGATGATTTTTTGGTGCTTGTAAATTTGTCCTCTCACAATGGTCCAGAATCTGTGGCCACAGATATCCTTAAGTGCTTTAGCGCTTGTGCTGTGTCCCTTCGTTTCACTCGGGAATTACCACAGAGTAATTCTATTAGGTTTTTAGACTTGTAATTATTGTTCCGCATCGACATGCATGTGTGCTTGGCGTATGCACCGCGCTCTATGAAGGATATCCTGCCGTACAGCTCATGCCACTCAAAGCTAACAAAAAGGGGCATCGCAATGCTTTGTTTTAAGAACGCGTTGCGAAAGAGCTGCTTTCACGCAATACAGGCCAGTGTAGAGCAACAAGCTAGCAGACTGACATCGGCTGGGTTTCCAGACCATGTGACGAGAGCGGTAGCCGAGAAATTGCTCAAAGAGCAGAAACGGTCGCGCAGGGCAGAAGAAGCTGCCTCTGCTTCTTCGGGCGACAAAGGCAATTTCGTTGTCATGCCATATGCGCATGAGTTATCGCACAGTATCAAGAAGGTGGCGAATAAATACGGCATGCGCTTGGTACCCTCGGCCCCGCGAGAGTTGAGTGGTCTGTGCAGCCGCTGCAACCGACAAGCGCAGCGAAGGGCTCCGTGTGGTACAAATCATGTCTGGAAATCTGTGCCTTGCGCTACACGTGTGATTTATCACACCCCTCTATCGTGTGGCATCGGCCAACTGGCCGATGCCACACGATACACCGGCCATCGGTCAAACAGACATCGGCCGAACTGGCCGTTGTCTTAACGATCGCCTCAGGGAGCACAAGGCCTCCCTTCCCGCGGATGACGGTGCTGATCTGCCGAGCTATTGCCGTCAGTACGGGTGCACTCCTGCATTTGACAACGCTAGCATTTTAGGCCGGGGAAATACTAAGACCCAAAGGGAAATTTTGGAAACCTTCTTTGTAAAGAAAGTGGGAAAAGACTGCGTCAGCGACATGTCATTGCATCTGTCAGGTAAAGAGATTACCTTTCTAAACACCATGATTGCACGTTAAGATTTCGTTTAATGCGACGCATGGTTGCTCACGCATGCACAGGGTGGTATCTAGGGGAGAGTATAAGTAAGCTTTCAAAAGTATCCCGTTAGCCCGTTTTGATCAGTTGCAAGTGCCAGCCTGTCCCGCCGTTTCCTCTCACTGTGTCCTGTGTTTACCACTGGTTTTTATCCCTTTTGACAATGTGTACCATCTAGCCCAATCCAACGCAATTGGTATGGCAGAAAGTTAGGTGGGCAGTTGAGATTAAGAAGTTTGTGGGGATAACATGGCAGCAGAAAGCACAGGACCGGGTTAAAAGAAGAAACACGGGAGGGGCCTTCGCCCTGCAGTGGGCGTATAGTCAGGCTGAGCCTGAACAAGAACTTCTCAAAAGAGGCGTTCTGGTGCAGATGAGGACAAAGCTATGCGATAAATCACCAGTTTTTCTTCTGCTGAATACTTATCGCCACAGAATGCTCATGAAGGCTCAACCTTTGATCAGACCGAGCGATTTTCCAAGACACTCATTAGATACGCGAAAGACTCAAGGCAATATGATAGTCCTTTATAATGCGCGCATGTAATCGGAGCCGGATCAAGACATTTCAGGGCCCAGTGCTGAGGACGCTTCAGCGGCCCTAATGACGATGATGATAATGGTAATGATGTCTGGTTAAGACAATAAACCTGGAAAATACTGCAGATTCACTTATTTTGCTAATGAATAGAAAGTACAGAGTATATTTTTCAATTTCATCGTCAGATTCGTTACAGCTCGCATTGGATTATCGTCTAGGGATAACTTGGTGTGTTTTGCTCGTCAAATATGATCACTCTGCCACGTAGACCAGAGTGCAAAGCAATACCTTTTCCTTGAGAAACATATATTATTTAAACAATCACGCTCTAAATTGAATGGCTGTGTAGACAAGTACCGCAAGTATATGAGTATTAACAATATTTACAACGCAAATTTTAGCTACACAAGTCATACATATCGTATATTACGCAGTATACAGCGATGTCTGCGATTGGTCAGTTTTCCTACGTTGCAAAAGAAATAGTGCCATCTTGTTGGACCATTTTACCTTTTTTCGGATAGCGCGAAAACTGAACGACTTGTAGGTTTCATCGAGCCTATCAGCTT
This sequence comes from Rhipicephalus sanguineus, assembly GCF_013339695.2. Classification (NCBI taxonomy): domain Eukaryota; kingdom Metazoa; phylum Arthropoda; class Arachnida; order Ixodida; family Ixodidae; genus Rhipicephalus; species Rhipicephalus sanguineus. The sequence continues at coordinate 234,101,494 of NC_051176.1, forward strand.
GCTTTCTTAGTTCGCCTTTGCTTCCAGTTTCCCTAAGTAGTTCTAAAACTGAATATTTCCACATGTGTCGGCATACGCGGCTTTCCGAGTCCTCAGCGCTCACCTAAGGTTATCGACAATTATGTAAAACGTGTCTACCACGGACTTTCTGCTATCACGTGCCCTCCCAACCTCCTCCCCTGCCTGCCGTATGTTGCCTTGTGGTGTCCTGAGTGAGGTTACTTTGGTAGTTCTAAGCTTAGTACCACTTCCTTCGCCTGGAAAGCTTCAAATTTAGGTCGGAGAGAACTCACAAACCCGTGAAGAGAGATCAGCAGGTCAAAAACCGTTGATAATTCTAAACCAGGTCTCTGAAGTGTGGCAGTGATCTTGTCAAAACGCAAAGCATTGCCATAAACATCACTTCGATCTTAGGCAGCTTCTTGAATATAGACCGAGCTTCAATGCGAGTTTCGCAGGTCTCATTTTTGTCGCTCCTCATACGTCTGCAGACAGTTTCGAATGTGTTTGAAAGTATTATACCTTTTTTTTGCACAAATTAGCGCGTCTTGACCATCTCGTGTCAGATAGGCTTTTCAGGAAAGGTGCGTCTCGCCTCGTTGACATCGCCATTATCTTCGTATAGTGCTCTTATCGAATGTTGCGGCAAGGAAACATCACTCTCCGAAATTTATGCAGGTTTTGCTTTTTTTCTTGTTTTCCTGCGAGCTGCGGCAGTCAACCTTCCACCATGAGGGCCCCCGACAGTCAAAGGACCTGGGCTGCAGCTCCCTTAGCTCAGCCTCATAGGTTAATCCGGCCTTGCATATAATTATGAAAGTTCAAAGTAGTTCGAGGCCCCATGACGATACACGTACCATTCCGCTTATGGCTGTCGACGTACTAGTACTATATTAAAAATACTTCTCCGAAAATTTTGATTGATATGGGTTAACGACTAAAAGACGTCATCTGTTCGCCAGCTGACGGACGTCAGTTGCCAGCATGAGAAGGAACGCGTCCAGTTGCAAGGCGAGACGTGTGAGGTTTGTCCAGAGGTACTGAGTGCGAAGGAACTAACTTACAAAGCGAACAGAAAGCTTTTCTACACGTATTCAGTTGCGAGCGAGAAATACAGAGTGTAATCCATGATGACTCGATTAGTGTTCCGTCCCCGGTTCTCCCTCCATTTAAACTGGCGCGAGCACGGCGCGCCACATTCGCAAGGCCACACAAAATGGGCCGCGCAAAGCTTGCTATTTTTTTAAAGCCTCGTGAGACTATGCATGATATCATGCGCAATGTGGGAACGACTAGAAAGATTATAATATTTAATGAAGATGCCGGAGAGATTAGCCTGGTTTGTCGCCTGGCTTGCTACTCCGGGTGTCGGGTGATGACTATGGTATATACAGTGAATCACATATACACACAAACGGTACGTACAGTCACATACGCACATATAACTAGGATGGGCAAGTAGCTTATGAAGAGACTTCTGTATCGGCAGGTTCCGGTGGTAGCCTGCGATGGCAGGCATTGGATTATCAGCCAACAAAAAATTATCTGCCAGAGGGACTTGCACATTGTTTTTTTGTTTTTTTTTTTTGAGTTACAAGTTTTCAAGCAATAACGGCGTTAAAAGCGGAGTTTCGCTCAGATGCGCTTCTTGCCGCGGGGTGCCGCCACGTGCTGGGCGCCGCGTACTCAGTTGCAACACTAGCGCGCTCCGGAATCACAAACTGGAGAGAGCGATCGTGTTTTATGACGCGCGCTCAAGGTCATGACGCGCGCGTGACGTACATTCTTCCACCCGCGTCATCCCTCCCTGTGTAGCTTCCAGCGTGCTCGTCGGCACGAAAGAAGAGAGAAAGATTCCTGTGACTCCGTTCGTTCTTGACGGATTCGAAAAAAATTTTGCGGCGATCGATTCTTGAGGCGATGAACTGCGATACTGAGGTCAATGGATGATTATTTGGAAAAGTGGTTCAGGGCACCTTTAAAACATACAGAACGGCCAAATGATTAACGTATTCTTCGTAGTCGAAGGTTAATGAATCCCTGCCAATAAGGTCAACATTCTGGCCTTCTAAACTATGTATCCTCTCAAGCTTCTCAGTATTATTTGACGTGGAAGCATCCCAGAGAACACACGTACACTCAAGAACTGATCTGGTATAGCATGTGTTGTATATTATGTTAAGTGGCTTGTAAATTCAGCGAATAACTTCGAGCTACGTCGGAGAAAACCCATAGCTTTACTCTCTTCAGCGTCGGCATGGTCGTCTTGTCACTGCTATGATAATCAGGCCGTGTAATAAACCCACAAGCTTTCAAGCTCCGCCACATTAGTTATTAGGTTATCATTAACTTTGTAGGAAAAATTAAGGGGGTTCTTGGGTAAACGTCGCCATGTAAGCTTTTCTTTAGTTTGATTTAATTGCACTCGTCACTGATTGCATCATTGATAGACTTTATATATGTGCTTCTGAAGCGTTTCAGCATCTCCCGTCGTGCTCTTTACTCTTTCCAAAACGCAGTGATCTGCTAACAGCCTATTGTGATGCCACATATTCAGTAATATTATTTACGCATAATAAAAACAAAAGGGGCTCCGAAACAGAACGTTGAGACATTCCAGGCGTGACTTTCTACAGACGTGAGTGAATCAGAAGCATGGAAGACAGCACGGGTGCTGCTAGTGCTCAATTCCGGAAAAGAACCTGCGAACCTTGTCTGATGTAGACCAGTATCGATAACATCGTGCGTATTAAAGTTGATAGGTTAATATGTACATCATAAGCTTGGTATCTTGAGCAAGGAAGAAGACTGCCATCGTGTGTGGGCGCATTTCGCCTACGGCTCAGTGCCCGGGATGGTGTTTTTCACCTACTAAGACACATCGAGCACCACCGCGTCAACGGCCTGTCGACACTTGCCGTCTTTATGGACGTTGCCAAAGTATATGACTGTGTGCTTCAGAAAGACATCATCGACGAGCTCCAAGCCATAGGCGTGTCGGGAAATGCTCTTCGTTTCACATATGAATTTCTTGGAGGTTAATGGAAAGCAATTAAAGAGGACGAAAAAACAACTTGCCGCCATTAGGGACCGAACCTACAACCTTCGGATAACGCGTTGTTTTTTCGTATACTTTGTTTCCTTGCAATTTATGTCATAATTACTACACTGCAGTTAAAAACTATAATGTTGGTTCTGCTTTCCTTGGCTTCGTTGTGTCTTGATTTTCATTAGGCTGCGTCTAACAAATTAACGAGCCCTTGATCTGTCCTCCTTCTTTCGTTCTTTCATCTCTGTATGTAAAGAATGGCGAACCGCAACAAAGACCTCTCTGATGCCCGGAAAAATGCAATGCGGACCACGAACTGATATCGGTCGCTTAGATTAAGTTCTTCACATCCGAAATCCGCAGTAGTTGCCAAGCCAGAGGTACGAGATGAAGGTTGCCTTCCATCTACTGTTATCGCAAAGGTGCGATTGCGAAGAAATTAGTAGATAAATCTTTGACCCACGAAGGAAGTCCCAATTAGATGAGGTTAGCGATTAAAACTGTTGAGACATACTCAACGGCGCTCGGGCAAGCAGGGTTGATCATTTCAGCCTACAAGTCAACCAATGTTGCGATGGCCAATAAGGCAGGACGCAGAAAGCTTACACAGTGCCATTTTACAATTAGACTCGGTGCAATGGCAATCCCCGATGCATCTTAGGTCCGCCTCAGGGGCGTAGCCAAGGGGGGGGGGGGGGTGTTCAAATCCCCCCCCTGAAATTTTTCAATTTTGCTTGCGTATATATACACGCACACATACAAACGCACGCACGAACAAACATAAAGTATGGTTGAACCCCCCCCCCCCCCCCGAAAAAAATTTCTGGCTACGCCCCTGGTCCGCCTACTGGGTCTTGATACTCACCGGTCTGGCAGTAGAGCACATTGTTGCAAATGGGTGTCCGGACACGTGAGTGCCGAAGCCACTACGGAGGATCGGACGACCTTAGTACATAGGGCCCGACATTCAGTACGCTTTTTTTTTCGAACAAGTGTACTTACAAAATGTACAGTGAGTATGCATTTTACTGAGTCATCTTCCACTGTCAATGATGACCCAGATTGTATACTCTCCGGTCCCTCCGTTCGGCCCTCGTGCCTTCAACACCGCAGACTCCTCCTCCATTGGTGGCGGCCGATTGAAAGAAGGCAAGGAGACAGGCAGTCACGTAATGCTACAGCCCAATCAGCACCGCGGTAGCACGTATGGCGCCACGGTGAGTTCGCACCGGACTCGTTGACTTCGCTCCCGCTTTCTTCTACGAAGCGTGCTGGTCCCCAAAAAGACTTCAACGAAGAGGATCCCGTAAACATAAAGCCAAGGAAAGCTATGTAACGGCTACGTTGCCGCGGGACGGTCGAAGTAAAGCTTCCGAGAATGCATCCGAGGTCGTACGTACACGTGCGGACATAGCTTGCGAGGATGGACACGTGCTATGCTCTTTCTCTCTCCTCCTTTCCTTCGGACGCCTGCCCGATCACAACAACACTGACTCCGTAAAGTCAAAATTACACAACACTTCGCCTTATCCGTCGTATTGCATCAAAAGAAGCTGGAGTTAGTGCTGTCGAAGCTCGACGGCTGACACGTGCAGTCTTGCAGCCACAAATGTTATACCTACCACGCACAATTTTCAACGACTGTCGGGTGCAGTTGGCGCAGTTGGAGACAATAAACCGCGATGCTATGCGCACAATCACAGCGCTACCCTGCATCACCCTGATACCCACCTTACAGGAACATGCGAAGCTCAACACAACTGCAGAGCTAATTTAACAACGTGAAAGAGCGCGTGAAAAAAAAAAAAAAAAAAAAAAGCTTGTTCCTTTTGTCGCTGCGTTGCATGCTCATTTTCAACGTGGCTCCCGGGTAGACAATCAGCCCGATCCGATGGCTTCCTGGGAATTCACCAACGTCACAACTAACAAACCGACGAAGTTACGACGCAGTGATATCGCAAATTAATATTATTGGTAAGATTAATGTGACCGATGCATCATGCGTCAATACCTCCAAAGTCTATGCAGATCGCACTAATACCCCACCAGACGGCGGGGGAACATCATTCCTTAGTACTACACATAAATTTATCAGCGGCCACCAGCGTTATTTATCTACGGAAGCCAGCACTCTTGGTAGTGGAGCTTCAAGCCATCCACGATGCCCTAAAAGATTTCTCCTCTAAGCTGCTTACAGTTAGCAGCTGTACATCTTCACTGACGCTTTAGGGGCTATAGAGCAACTGAAAAAGGTTTGTTTACGAAGGTGATATAAATCTGAGAGGCGATGCACATATGGATCGTAAAACAGCTATTTGCGTCAAGGAGAGAGGTAGTGATGCCAATAAATTATACCTGATGCCTGTCGATATGTCTGGGCGTAGTTTGGTTCTGCCTTTGACAGCGCTCGGGATGCATATCCCACGGGCTGCTGAGATAGCAGTGGGTGCGCTCGGATTGAAATGAACGAGAAGCGATTTAAATCGTATCTTTATTATCGTTTTCAATATGTAAGGTTTAGTGATTGTTCATCTAGAGTTCAGCGCATTAAAGATGGCTTTCCACAAGGCAGTGGCGTAGCCAGGGGGGGGGGGGGGCACACCGGGCCCGTGCCCCCCCCCCCCGAAATTTTTTTTTGCTATGGCATACAGAGCCCGAAATGACACTTGACCACATCTGTCTGCCCGGCCCCCACTTCACATCAAGGAGGTGCCTCCCCCCCCTCCCCCCCGAAAAAAATTTCCGCCTACGCCCCTGCCACAAGGCAGTCTCTTAGGGCCTCTGCTCTTCAATATTTACGTTAATGCGTAATTCACATTGGCAAGGAGGCTAAGTACGTTATATGTGAGCATTAGAACTCCTTTATTATTAATTTTCTTCCGATAACGCTGCTGAAGTACTGTCCGGAGAGTGCTAACACCCTTTACCACATGGTATGGGGATGCCGAAACAACCCAAGTATCCCGCCCATAGACGAACAGAGCATCTAAGAAAATCCGGAAGACCAGTGGGAGGCGTTGCTGACGTCACTAAACCCTGAGGACCAGCTCCGACTGGTGGACAGGGCTCTGGCATCAGCTGCAAGCCATGGCTACCTGGAATAAGGAAATCACCCACCTCTGGGCGAGAGAACGCGCGCCTGGTCAGACAATAAAGTTTAATTCTCTCCGATAACGCTGCACCACTGTCAGAGGCCGCTAATAAGGTTTTTGCGTCTGACAGAATGGTCATCATGCAATTCACTATAATAAATAAATGAATAATGAAAGGCTGTTATCAAAGGCTGTCACCCAAGAAACAAGCAAATCTTGAACCCGGGTCTCTTTTAGTCAATAACACTATCATAGAATATGCTGAGTTTACATGCCTTGGTATTGTATTCACTGCTACATGACGGATCGTACACCAGTATTAACAAATTGTGGTTACTCTTTCTAGGATTATTGGAATTTCGTCACGTAATAAACTAACTTTATTGATTAAAAATTGATCTAAACCTGTAATATATGTTCTGTTATTTTTACTTAAGTCAACAGCTTTTTGGTTTGTGTAACGCCACCTTTCTAAACATGCAACGCTAACTCGTTCTTCAACGGAAAACGCTCCAATAATTCCTAACGCTTCTGCCTACGTTCATCCGATACGTTTGCCATATAAAATTCTGCTAGTGAATCGAGCGTTTCAGTACAAGCTATCTTTTACAAAAAGGCACTAACACTAAATGATTATTTTCGTCTTCGAATGATCACACTGACCCCACATAAAACGGCGTGCGAAACTGGACTATGCAACACGTTTGTCTTAACCCGATGCAGAACTTACGGTTTCAGTATGTCGGCATGTTTTACTTAAACGCTTGAATACTAAGTTTAACGAGAATTTACATGCTATGTCCTTTTCTCCATGCGAGATTCGTTAGTCGTTTTACCACATATACATTATTTTCTTCTCATAACGACTACTTTGTGCCCATCGCTTTCTTGTAAATGTTTCATCGAGGGCAACAAGGAGCTGTAAAAGCGCATAACAGGTATACGCTCAGATGTATTTTATTTTTCTTATTTTGCCCTTTTTTATTGAATGCGGCATTTACACTAAATTGTAATATACATCATGTGTAATAATATGGTTTATTGAATCAAGATAGTCAATGTAAAACGGTGCAATCGCATGTGGCTTATGGTGATATGTCACGCTTCTTTTTCTCGCAGCTGCCAACGCTGGTTTGTGAGTTCGAGAGCTTATATAGGTAGGGCTCCATGTTTTCGGATAGATCCGAAAAAAAAAAATCTGATAGACACTCGCCGCTAAAATTTTGCACGATTCGGATTTATCCTATAAACTCCGATTCTGAAAGGGCATTTTAAACGTGGAAAGGGCATTTTCAAAGCTGGGAATCATCAATCGAAAGGAGCACGCTTCCAATCAGAGACAGCAACCTCGTAAAGTACGCTTGAGTGTATTACAACAAGCTTTAAGGTTGTAATACGAACAAACGTAAGTGTTTTGTATTGAAGTATGTATGCTTGTGTGTATACGTGTTTGTGCGTTCGAAACGTCCAGACATTTAAAATACACTTAGTATGTTCTGACGTTTTCTTGTTCAGATATCATTTCATCTAAGATTTAGGGGTATTGAGAATAACGCAAAATTAAACACCGAATTTCGGAGAATTGGGGATTTACGAGAAATGAACTCCGATAAACGCCGAATTTGGCCAAAAAAATAAACTCTGACAAACACCCTCCGAATTTCAAGAAAGATAAACTCCGAAAACACAGAGCCTTACTTATAGGCAAGCGTCGTATGAACTAATTTTTCCTTTTTCCTGTCCTCCCCCCCCCCCCCCTCCGCTTGTTCTACTTGATGCTGAACAGAAATGAAAAGTTCGATCGACTATATACACCGACGGCGCAGCGTCTCAAAGCTTTTTCGCGTCTCTTCTGGCATCCTATAACTGCTGAGCACGAGCGGTTCGCTGACCCAACTGCGCCAGCTTTGCGGTGATGATGGGGATGAACAAACTTTAATTCGCCGAAAGGTCCCCCTCTCCCTCTTGCAGTGGAGGGAAAAAGTGAACCTAGACGTCGGCCATGATCCCGTGAGCCCTGGTGGCGTCTATGGCCTGCCGGGTTAAGCGTGACTGCTCTTGCGCTGCAAAAAAAAAAATTTAAAAAAAATCGGCAGATCCCACGCGTTGTGGGAATCGGTTTCATGCGAAGCACTAAGCGAGTACTTCTATGCTGTATTTTGTGGCTTTGAGCCAAGCGTTAAGCCCTGCGTCGCCTCACTGTATGTGAAGGCTTGTCAGGGTTTATGAAAGCCCCGTATGAGAAAATGCGATTCTGTGTTCTGTTTGAATTATTTAGCATGTATTTATTGTCATACAGTTCGTTTGAAGATGTTGCGCAAAGAACTCATATCCATCAGTACTCGACCGCATATGGTGAACTGTAAACAAGATCAAAGCCATAGTCTTGTTTTTTTTCTTTGGCCGCATTATTCGTTGCCTTTTATGGACGTTACCTGACTTACATTTGACTTTCAAATAGAGACCTTCGGTTCCCAGTTTTACTACGCAAGCCCACTGCTACTTTGTCCTAAACTATATTTCTCCCGTTAGAAACATTGCAACACGTATCACAGTCTAGACACATGAGTGTTGTGTCATTACTTTTGCTAGTTAACGCTTACCGAACAACGTCGAGCGTACGGCAAGCCTCGGAAACTACGGAGGCGTTCTATTCACTCACGCGACCATCAGTCGGTGATTTCATAAAGAGACCAGTCTCTAAAATGGAATTATAAAACATAAGTGCATTATCTTGAGATCCCTTAATAAACTTAACGACCCATAAGTTTTTCAAAGATTCTTCTTCTTCTTCTTCTTCTTCTTCTTCTTCTTCTTCTTCTTATTATTATTATTAATATTATTATTATTATTATTATTATTATTATTATTATTATTATTATTATTATTATTATTATTATTATTATTATTATGTTGTTGTTGTTGTTGTTGTTGTTGTTGTTGTTGCTGTACGGCGTTCCCTCAAAATGTCATATTCAGAAGCAGCCTCCACGATTTCTAAACGAGCAAAAAAGTGCACATTTTTCACATTATCATTTAAAGCCCCATCTGTTCTTCCCAGCAGTAAAGCCAGCGTTGCTCAACACAGGCTCCATCCCATGTCGCAATATGGCTTGCGTCTCGGGCATGTCGACACGCCGTCCTTCACGGTCTACCCGATGCGCTGTGCGCGATAAGACGTTCCTGTAGGCACGCATACGCGCAGATGTTGCTGCAGCCTGAGAATGTCCAGCTCCATCATACGTAACTGAAACACGGTAATTGCGACGCCTTAGGCTCAAACGCTTTCGAGGCTCTATAGGTGGCAGTTGTCAGCCTGTTCCCTCCCTATATTTCCTGTGTGTCCTTGCAGGTATGTGTATACGTAAGAAATAGTAATACTGCTAAACCTCAAGATAATGAAGTTAAATAGAGCGAAAATCTCAATATAACCAAGTATTTCACTTTTCACAGCCGCTCATGCCCGTAGAACACCGTGTTTTTGAAACCTCAGTGTAACGAAGCGTGTACGCGTCATCCGTGATTTATAACGAAGCTTCAGTTATAGGGGAACATCGATTGAACGCGATAGATCGAAACTTCCGCCGGATGCAGTCGTCATATGGTCGAGTTGCAAGTGGTTTTTGCAAACGCTTATCCAATATTACCACAGTGCGTTGGACCTGCACTTATATCAGTTTCACGCGTGGCGTTCCGCCGCTGTGAAAGTCACTTCTTCGCCGGCGCAGCACCAGGCCGCGGTCGACGCATTTCAGTTTCGAGAAAATTATTTTTTTTTCGCGCTATATTGAAATTACTTTTCCTTTTTTTTTTTTGCACAGCCGTATTTTTCAAACATTCTGCAGGCACTTCCCGTGCAAAAAAGGAAGCCTTTGGCCGCTACACCTTGCTTAAAATGTCGATTATCAATTTAAAGAAGTTTAGATCTAACGAAGTAAATTGTCGATTTCACCAAATCCGTTATATGGAGGTTTAACTGTAACAGTAATAATTGAGGCTGTGAAGTAAGACTTAGGTCGTAGAAAAGCAAGAGTCCAAGTATAAGACTGCTTGATACTGTTAAATAAAACAACCTCTTAGGAGTCGAACATTCTCGTTTCTCAAATCAGGGTGGCGATCACAAATCCTTACCGAGAACCGCGGTTGTCTTACTCAACTTTTTCTTTAGTAGAAGACCTGGTATTCGAGGAGTACAGCCTCTAAGAGAGAGAAATTTTATGTTAAGAAAAGTGCTTGTCTCTGGCCTGCTGAGAGTCTTGTTTCTAGCCTGCCGCTCCACAATTGCAGTACAGGGAGAGAGAGGGAAAATAGTCGAAAGGGTTGAGGTGACGACAAAATGCTTTAGTGATGGTTAGCTATTCACTATGTGCACGGCTCACACGCCGTGTGAAATTCTTGCAGCTCGACACAAGTTATCGGCAAAATGCGCTGCTGGTGTTTTCTGCGCAAATCGCACACAGATGTTCCGCACATGGATCAATCAGGATCACACCGTAACAGATAAAACGCAATTAAGTCCTCTACTTGTGGTGGGTGAACTCGCCGACTTCGAGCGTGATGCTGAAATGGGCCGCGATTATTGTAGCTCTTGTACGGAGGTATATAAGCAATCCATGTCGTGGTCGCTCGCTTTTAAATAGCCGTAGACAACGGTTTAGAGAGCCTCAACGTGGTCGTCTGAAAGAAAGTGACATTGACGCCGTCAGGCATGCTTTCGCAAGGCGCTATTTGCTATACCCGAGCCCCCGAGCATCAACTTGATTTGCAGTTCGAATGACGAAAATTCAGGTTCGCGTTTTACGGCCAGCGATTCTGCGCTGCCGTCTCGTGGTATGTTATACAAAAGGCCCCACAATAAGAGTCTTCGTTCGCCAAATGCGATGGGTGCACGACATCCTGTGCTTATGCCATACAATATATAATGAGACATAATTTGAGGAGTGCCCTGTACTACACCCCATTCACATAATCTAAAGTTTTCTCTTTCCTTTGTTCCGTTTTTTTTTTTTTTGTGTGTGTGGACCTTCTATCGTATTTTAGTTTATTTACCTTCTCTTACCAGCACAGGGAGGCAGCCGGTCTAAGGACTCGCTGGCCTCCCTGTCTTTCCATCTACTGTTTCTCCTCCCCCCCCCCCCCTTCAGCGCGTTTACAGCCGGGCACTTAGCTGATTTCGCGGCTCGTTTTCATCTCGGCAAAATCGATTGGTCGTGCAGGGCTCACTTAGCACTACACAAATAGATCCAAAGTGGGCGCGTGCAATTTGAATACTGCTAAATACAAAAAAAAAAAAAAACAGGGGGATGAGAGAGTGCTTCGTTGGTAACCGGGAAGTACCTGGCCCGCGGCGATAAGGAAATGAAAGCGCGCGAGATAGATGACGGTTATTTTGATATGGTAGAAAGGTGCCCCAGATACGTCGTTATTGTATTACAGTGTAATATGATGCATATAAGCGCGAAATCCTTGCTGTCAAAAAAAAAGCGAGTGACAATCGCGGTAACTCGCGTGATAGTAGAACGTCTCGTAAATTCTGTAGGAAGGGCTTCGAAGTTCGAAGCTGTAAGGATCACCACGTCATGGTTAAGGTCGCACTTCAATTTGATACACCAGCCTTCAAAACCGACAGTCAGATCAGACGGTCCAGCCAACCTGATCTAAACAGTTCCATGGGAAAGTGTATACCGTATACAGAACGCAGCTGGATGCAAAACAACTCTCAGCTAAACCAGTTGATGGGATTTCACTTACGAAGGCTCTCCTTCGGCCACCTGGTGCTCTTACAGGTTCACTGAGATTTCAGCGTGCGGGCGTTTTTGTGTGTTACGCCCGCTTGTCTTCTGAGCAGTTTATAAGGCATGCTAAGATAACTGGAACAACGCCGATGCCGAGAAGTTGCGGAGGAAGGTCTAATCATGAGAAAAGTCACAGTTTCGCCGCAAGGGCGAAGCAATGAATGCGATAGCAAGAAATTGGAATGTCACACCGTCGAAGAACGACAAGCAGCTCGATACTTGCAGCGTGCAGCTTAAGCACAAAGGAGGACGCCCGAAATGAACGCACAGGTATACACAAGACAAGCGTGCACTAACAACAGTCACAGTTGTTACGTCCTTGTGCTTGAGAAACGCACAATGTTTGTTTGTTTGTTTGTTTGTTTGTTTGTTTGTTTGTTTGTTTGTTTGTTTGTTTGTTTGTTTGTTTGTTTGTTTGTTTGTTTGTTTGTTTGTTTCCTCAAAATCATGGCACATACCCACTTTGGAGGATTGGCCAAGACTGCGTGTCGACAATGGAGAATCAGACGCTCTTAGATATTTCTTTTTCTTTTAAACTGCGGCGCGTGGAGTGACTCTGCGTCTCCTGTCACACGGGGGCGTCTGACGCAAAGTGTGCCTAGGGTGCCTTGATGCGCGTTTTGTTGCGCGGCGCACACATCGAGGCACACTAAGTGTGCCCGGTGTTCTTTTTTTTCATTCCACATCACCAGTGGGTACAGAAAGGGGCAACTTTGTCGTGCGAGTCTCAAGGGCAGTTTTCAAATTGAAAGAACATATGAGAGCGTTGCGTGGTAGAAAACACGCTCAAGCTCCTCCGAGATCTACGTACCACCATCGGTAAATGGTGAACATAAATAGTTGCCGCTATTTCACCGGCGCGTACATGGCGTGTGGTTGAGCTGTCTAACGCAGCGCGCTGTGGCGCGAGGGGTCGCTGGTTCGAATCCCCGGTCGGGTACCCCAGAATATTTTAAATGCGAAGCATTTCTTAGCGAACTTCTGCGACTTTGAGCGTATCTATCTATCTATCTATCTATCTATCTATCTATCTATCTATCTATCTAGCCGCCTACGACTTTGGGCTCTCCTGGTCGCTTGGTTAATCGAATGTACACCAAAATTGGTATGGCGTAACATGACTGTATGACGAACATAAATGACAAGTCATAACATGAAATTCATGGCACGCATGTCATGTACAGCATGATTTACATGCCACGCTCATGGTGCGCTTGCGGCCGTTTCGCTAGCTTGATATACACCAAACTTGGTATCTTGCAACGTGACTGTGTGACGAACATAAATGACACGAGTTAACATGAAAATCATGACACGCATGTCATGTACAGCATGACTTACGTGCCACGCTCATGGTGCGCTGGTGGCCGTTTCACTAGCTTGATCTACCCCGAAATTGGTATTGCGTGACGTGACTGTGTGACGAACATAAATAACACACGAGTTAACATGAAAATCATGACGCGCATGTCATTAACAGCATGACTTACGTGCCACGCTCATGGTGCGCTGGCGGCCGTTTCGCTAGCTTGATATACACCAAAATTGGTATCTTGCGACGTGACTGTGTAACGAACATAAATAACACGAGTTAACATGAAAATCATCACATGCATGTCATGTTCAGCATGACTTACGTGCCACGCTCATGGGGCGCTGGCGGCCGTTTCGCTAGCTTGATCTATCCTGAAATTGGTATTGCGCGGCGTGACTGTGTGACGAACACAAAAACACGAGTTAATATAAAAATCATGACACGCATGTCATGTACAGCATGACTTACATGCCACGCTCATGGTGCGCTGGCTGCCGTTTCGCTAGCTTGATCTACCCCGAAATTGGTATTGCGCGACGTGACTGTGTGACGAACATAAAAACACGAGTTAACATGAAAATCATGACACGCATGTCATGTACAGCATGATTTACATGCCACGCTCATGGTGCGCTGGCGGCCGTTTCGCGAGCTTGATATACACCAAACTTGGTATCTTGCGATGTGACTGTGTGACGAGCATAAAAACACGAGTTAACATGAAAATCATGACATGCATGTCATGTACAGCATGACTTACGTGCCACGATCATGGTGCGCTGGCGGCCGTTTCGCTAGCTTGATATACACCAAAAATGGTATCTTCCGACGTGACTGTGTGACGAACATAAATAACACGAGTTAACATGAAAATCATGACACGCATGTCATGTACAGCATGGCTTACGTGCCACGCTCATGAGGCGCTGGCGGCCGTTTCGCTAGCTTGATATACACCGAAATTGGTATCTTGTGACGTGATTGTGTGACGAACATAAATAACACGAGTTAACATGATAGTCATGACACACATGTCATGTACAGCATGGCTTACGTGCCACGCTCATGGTGCACTGGCGGCCGTTGCTAGCTTGATCTACCCCGAAGTTAGTATTGCGCGACGTTACTGTGTGACGAACACAAATAATAGGAGTTCACATGAAAACCATGACACGCATTTTCCTCAGTGAGATACAAGACGATGTATGCAGCTCTTTGCTGGCTGCTTCGCATTACATCGATTCCCACAATGCGTGGAATCTGCCGGCTTTTTCTGCTTTGTTTGTCGCTGCCTTTTTTATATAGACATATACATATCCGAGACATGACGGCGACGGCAAAAAGCCACTGAGAGTGTCCATATAATTGCTATCGCAATAATAAGAAAAGCGAATGAAGTGCTCGTCAAATGCCGGAATAAACGTATACAACACTCTTTAAAAAAAAATAAAAGGTGAGTAAACAGTTAGCATGTATTTACTAGTTGCGAGCGTATTTCACTACCATCGCGACACCCCTTTACTAGCCAGCAACTAGTAAAGCTAGAAAAATTTCCTCTTACTAACCCGGGAGGTTTTTTAGCGTTTTTAACCAGGTAACTATAAGCCACCTATGTTGCCAGATGCTTCGTAGATGCCGCAGTATATGGTGCCGTAATCGTGACAGCCTTATGTAAAATTTACACAAATCTTAATTTTCTTGATTACGCTGAAGAAACAGTTCCGCGCTACGTGATGTCACACATAATTCAAATAGTAGGGTCCAAGATAGTGGGTAGAAAACATCGATTATTCTTTTAAATTATATGGCTGCTAACCGGTAAACGGTGTGCTATCCCAAAGTAGGAGCATAAATAGCCTTCAAGGTGCTGTTGGAATAGATATTCGGGTACGGAGAAGTCTTCATATTCCGGGTGGGCGTGAGTGTGTGTTCTCGTTTGTGGTCCGTTCATGCCTCTAGGTACGTTGCTGTGATGTGTACTTACCATGGAAATTACTTGAAGTGATTAGCCGTTATAATTACTGTAAGATGACAATGCTGCGTCATTTTATCTTATATGTGCTTTTTGTAATAGAATCAACTTGATATGGCAATGCACACGCACATAAAAACCAAATAGGCAAAAAGCTCTAGTTGGGTAATTGTTCACTAGTTTTAGCACGGCCACTAAGTTTCTAGTGCTGTTACTGAGAGCTTAGCAACGGACTAACCATTCGAGTTCGTACTGTTCATTTACTAACCGGGTGGCGCATTTCACTAACCTGCATTTTACTACCTTGATTTACTAAGAGGTTAGTGCTTTTTGTTACAACTAAATGGTTAATATTTATAGTTAGTGCATATGCCGCCCATTTTTTCTAAGAGTGAAAAGTGTCTAGAGGGGAAACAGTCGAGCAACAGAAAATTGAAGAAGCCAGTTACACAGAAGGAAAGAAGTTTGCAACGCAAGCTGCCAAGTCTGCCAAGATCTCAGTTAACAAAATGGAAACCGAGCGTGCATTCAGTGAAGCACGTTGAGATACATATTGAAGCGATGAACTGAAGGGACTTCAGTTAACATTAAAGAAAAGAATCGGCTACAACTTGGGCTCCGTGCTTTCGGATAAATCCGAAAAAATGCGAAATACACTCGCCGGTAAAATTTTTGACAATCCTGGTTTATCAGATAAACTCCGATTTTAACGGTCAATATGACCCCGTTCCATTTTTTGTCGAAAGGGCATGTTCTAAGCGGTCACTGATATCACCGGCCGGTTTGGTCGATATTAACTTTGCCTCGCGTCAACAGTATCTCGTAGACCGTACCCATCGCAAATTTAACAATTGGGCTCAACGTCAACGTATGTGGGGCCCCTGGGAGCGCGAGACGACATCTTGATATACGGTCCCCTGGCGGCACTGGGGCGCGCCTGACGACATCGAATATACGGACCTCGTAAAGTATGCTTGCGTCTATTACAACAAGCTTTATGGTTGTAATACGAACAAACTTAGATGTTTTGTATTCAAGTATTTGTGCTTGTATGTATATGTGTTTGTGCGTTCAAACCTTCCAGACAACTATAGGATACGCTTCCTGTGTTCCGATGTTCTCGTGTTCATATCTCATTTCATCTAAGATATCGGAGTATTTAGAATAATGCAAAATTAAACTCCGAATTTCGGAGCATTGGAGATTTACGAAAAATAAACTCTAGCAAACGCGGAATTTCCGTCAAAAAATAAACTCCGAAAAACACCCTCCGAATTTCAAGAAAAATAAACTCGGATAACACGGAGCCCTATAGTTATAACCTATTCCCGCAGTAACGGGATGCACAGATGGAGCACAGATGAAATTTTCATGGCTGACCGCGTCTTTAGTAGAACCTAAACTAACTAAACAATCAGCTAACCAATCCTTCACGCGCCTATTCCTTTTCTTTTCTTTTTATCTGGAGACGCTTGCGCGGGGCCCAGCAACATTGACTGTCTGTGCAGATGTTAGGTTCGCAGCGCCCATACACCGGAGTTCTACCGTCACCGCCAGTAGAGGCCGGAGCGCGATCATGAAAACAGCACGACGCACAAAACAGCTGCTTGTTCTTATTCCAATAGGTCTTTGGGCTGCTTACGAAGAAATCTATCAAGCGGTCCCGGCTGCGGCCCCTCAAACTGCCCGCTTAAGTTCGGGCTGTAAAATAGGCTGCATGCAGAAAATGCACGTTGGAACGATGTACAAGGGTAGAATGGACACTGCAGCATTTTAAAGCAAATGAGAGGGAGAAAGAGAGAGAAAAAAAACAAGACAAGCCGATCAAGCATTCGCGACAAAGATACGAAGAGGTGAACAAAACAAAACAACATTCTGTAGACCAAACAGCCGAGCAATGTTCCTATTGCACTTTGGCCGTACATTGGACTCATGTGTCAGGCTGCCGAATTTCTGGACAGGTCAGACATGGACCAGACGGTTAAGTATACCACAGCGAGATGTCTAGACGGAAGCCATTAATGCGCATGCAGGCAGAGTACGGGTGGTGTTCCGCCGCCGGTCCCACAAGACATTGCGTTGAATTAATAACCTTGACAGCTGGCGAATTTTCTTCAAGTGCCGTTGGCTCTATCGCATTAACGATCCGTTATTCTGTCTTTCTGCTATCATTTCTTTCTCGATTTTGCTGCCACATCATGGCATGATATGCAATTCTAACAAAGTATCTTTTTAAAAGTGGTAGTTACCTGAAAAAAATAAGCGATTACTTTTCCTGAATTAACCCTCCATGGTAGCTTAGCAGGTAAGCTGTCGCGCTACTATAAGCTCGACGATTTCCAGCCACGGCGGTCGCGTTTCGATGAGGGGGGACTGCAAAAACACGCGTACACTTAGATTTAGGTGCACGTTAAAGAACTCCAGCTTGTCGAAATTAATGCGAAGTTCCCCACTACAGTGTGCCTCATAACTATATGGCAGAAGGTCAGGGGAATACGAAAGCTTGAAGAGATGAAAAATTCGTGAACACGGGGTGTCGTGGGGGAGCCAACGTTCCGACAAGCGGAGTTGTCTTCTTCAAGGCTGCAACTGCAGTTGTAGCCTTGAAGCCGTCTTCTCGAATTTGTCCATCTGATAATCATATGGTGGTTTTGGCACCTAAACCCCAGCAGTCATTATTACTTGGCTGAATTGTTTGGTTATTTTTCTAACGTCCCTGTTGGCAAGTGAATTCTATTACATTTACTAGAAAATTAATAAACAGTTGCTGTAAGCAGCTACATTTTCCCGTAACGTGTGCAAGAATTAATGGCGTAGAGCAAGTTCGAAGATATTCAGCGCAAATAGAACCCTGAGACATTGCCAGCGCAAGATACGCTATATAGCAATCAAGCGACCGCATACCAGCGCATTCTTGAAGGATATTTTTTCGAATTTTTTTCTATATCTAAACCTCGCAATGCTGCTCACAGCTATTGTTGTTCATGCCACGATGAAAGAATTGGTGCTGTGTTTAGGCGAGTCAGAAATATTTCACGATGGGCTGCTATCGAGCAGTATGTACACATGCAATTTGCGCGCTCGACAGAAATATTCAAAGCGTAGAGCGTTGGGCTGGTTGGTGGTATTACACGGTGTTGGATAATAAAGAGAATGTAAGACACATGACAAAGTATGCGAAAACCACTGCACCGAACAGCATGTGTTTCTAAGCTTTTTGTTCAAGAATGCATTTTAGCGCGGAACACGTGCGGCTGTCTATTGCGTATGCAATCACTGAGACCAGTCGATTTCAAAAAGAGTAGCCATTCCCGTGTCGCTTTGCGGGCCTGAGACGCGGGGCCACGGTCAAGGGATCTTTTGCTCTGAATTTTGTCTGTGATGTAGTTCGTTTAACACAGTCCGAAAAACTAGGTGTTCGACGTTAAAACGACCACAAAACACAATACACGTCGGATCGTCTCTTCACAGTTGTAGGAGTCAAAGGGGGGCTGGTGTAACATTCCAATAAGAAAAGAGCATCAGAGGCGGCGCAGCAAAGCGGCGTCACAGCGGGAGAGGTGCGATGGGATTTGCGTCTTCGTCGATGGGTGAACGGTCTGCGGAGGTGACAGTTGGAAACGCTGTTTTCTACACGAAGCTCGCGTCTCGGTGTGAGCAAGCGAACGGAGACCTCTCGCAGCATCTGTTCTCGGCAAGGGTATCGGAACTGTATTCTCAGTGGCAGACCGGGCAGCATCATCAGCGAGGTCGATACCAACAATATCCATTGGAATGTGACGTCATGTTCCTTCCACGGGGCTTGATAAAGTACTTCTATTGTGTGGTACACCAACTGTTCGGGGTTCCTGCGTCATAAAAATGACTGCAGGGTCTGAAGGACTGCTTTCGAGACACAGTAAACTATCCACTTCTGAGGCTGTTCTTCCACGCTGTACTTATTAACAGCACGCAAAGCAGCAAGCTCTGCTCCTGTAGATATCGCCACGCGGGCCACTCTGATCTTGGTTGTGCCTTGGCAGGCCAGGATGACAACAGCGCCTGTGGAGCTGGCGACTGAGACCGGTCGATCGGAGTAAACGCGCGTTCTTTGGTCATACTCTTCGTTCAATAATAACAATATCGCTCTTGTACCATTGTCGAATGAAGGCTCTTATTTCGTGATTCGGGGAATCGCAAAGCATAATTGTGGCAGTCTCATGAGGGCGTCACTGATGTTGCCGTTGTTGTAAAGCCCGACAGAAGGCAGCCTTGATGAGCATCGCAACAAGCATTGAAAACGCGGCTTGCGCTCTCCGATGCCACAAAGCACCATTATGGTGGCTGGGTCATAATGACTGGGTACGGAGATGTCGAATGTCGCTGTGAGGTTATCAACGGGGATGTATGTTGAAATCGGATCATCTCTATAGCGATCACGATTGCGCCATGTGTCGATGTGGTAGTCATATGGGCACGTGCGTATACAGTACCTGTCCTTACAGACTTTCGAAGATGTGAATGTTCGTCTTGCGTGTAGTCGCCAGAACCGGTAAACTGTAACGCGAATTCACAATTTCTTTTCATGGTACCAGTAGGGATGCCACCTCACACCCGTACTCTGGGCACTCAAGATCTTCGAAAGCACCTTCCCGAGTGTCAGTTTAGTTAACACAAGATTTTTTAATGGGAGAAGGATGATTACTGCCGTCAATCTTCGCTGTTTCGTGCCGTGTGGCTGCGCGCAGGTTATCCGGATAACGTTGGCATAATATTCTCTTGCTACTCTCGGGATGTTTCCCTGCAATCAATCAGTATAGAATCTTCTTTTCGGTCCAGGGTGTAATCGCCATCACACATTTTTCCCGAGCGTTAGTTCTCGATTTTTGGGAGCCGAAGCGTCAACTGCGTGGTTTATCTTTTTCAATGGTAAGGCCATTTCCCATCCCCAGTAGCAAGATGGGCGTGGGAACCTTCTGGGTCGACATCACTGTGTTCGAAAAGCTCCATTGGTGAACGCAAGCGGTGGCCCATCGTGCCGACATTTTCGATGTGGTCAAGACATCATGTAAATTCAAAAGAGGATTTAGGACTGCAAATTGGGCTCGTCGGATTTGTTTCATGGTGAAAGGTAAAAAAAAAAACAGCGCAAAAACAGGGGCCTAGCGCTGGTGTTGTTCTTCTCCTGTCCCGGTGTTAGCGCTGTTTTTTTACCTTCCACCATGAGTTTACTGGTTTACTGTATTTGATTTCTTCACTTATTCACGAGGATTTTAAACGGAACGCGCTGTAATATGCAAAGACAGAGAGTTGAGGAAGTTAACAGTAAAGGGGTGGGGAAAGGGGGTGCGTTCTGAGGAAGAAATACTTTATTTATACTGCTTTTTTGTCCTTTTTTTTTCACCCGCCGTAGTAGTTAAGTGGCTAAGATGTCGCGCTATTAAGTTTGAGGACGCGGGTTCGATTCCCGGCCACGGTCGCTGAATTTCTATGGAGGCGGAATGTAAAAACAGGCACACACACCCATGTATTAAATTTAGCCGCACGTTAAAGGGGCACTAAAGAGAAAAACGATTTTTCTCGTATTGGTAAATTACTCTCTCAGGATACCAAAAGCACCAAGCTTGCTGCGAGAAGACCCTTGGCAAGCGAGGAAACGCGCAAAAAGAATAGGCGGGTGGCGACGCCACCTTGCAGTTCCCCCACCAATCGTAGTGACGTCATAGACATTTGACGGCGTCTACTATGGCCTACGTATCTCCTAATCGGTAAAAATTGTCTACTGAGGGAGCCAGAGATTTAACATATATACCAAGTTTCAGGAAATTTCGCTGAGCCAATTTGGCCGAAATACGAAAAAAAACACATTGAAATCTGTGACGTGACAATCAGATTTCGGCAGGAAATTTAAAAGTCAAACATTTGACATCGATTTTCTCATCTATTAGCAAACCTATGGTGGTGAAATCAACGACACTAAAGACTTCAGAGGATCGTTTATCAGTCTCTAAACTAATTTATTATTTAACTTTAGTGTCCCTTCAAGGAATACTTGGTTGGTCGAAATTAATCGGAGATCACCTACTATAGCGTATACCCATCATCAATTCGTGGTTTTGGCACGTATAACTCCATAATCTGAATCGTTATTATTTTTAAGAGTTATTTTACATCAAACTGGGCATACCTCATGCGATGTGCTGGTTTCCGCAACAGCATAATGTAATAAGCCGCTAGAACATATCGATGCGAACAGAGGGAGACACTAGTTAGCGCCCTGAAACAACTGAAAAAAAGTGACGCGGAGCTCTTATATATATATATATATATATATATATATATATATATATATATATATATATATATATATATTATATATATATATATATATATATATATATAAGAGCTCCGCGTCACTTTTTTTCAGTTGTTTCCAACTATATTCATGTTTCTTTTTTTTTCTTTTTCAGATTCTGTCGGTGTTCGCGATGGTGTTACTGCATTACTTTCCGCCACGGTTACCTTTCCTGCAGCGGTTCTCGCGTCTCGGGTGCAGTCTACAAGGCCAGGCTGCCAGTAGGGGTGGGTTGCTGCAGCCTAGGGAAAAATGCAGCTTCGCAGGTCGACAGAGGGAACGTTCTCGGGCGAGAGACGCACGGTGTGGTGTGCAGGGCGAGCGGAAACGACGCCTCGAGCGGAGGAGAGGAACCTTGACACGCACCGATGCGCTTTCCTCTGTTCGTGCTCGCGACGTCAGTGAGCGCGGCTGCTGCAGATGGGCGAGAGAGAATCCGACTGTAGGCGATCAATAGAGGGCCCAGTGTCCGGGCCACGTGCGCCAAAAGCGACAGTGGTGGGGTCCGCGGAGGGGGCCCACCCTTCCACCATCGTGCTCCTAGGGAGAACTCGGTGCCCACTTCCCCAGGCGGGTGGTGCAACGATGATCCGGGGTGCGGGGGAACGCGTAGCGAGGGTGAGCCTGGCAGGCGGAGCAGAGGGGGAGGGGTGTTGTTGCCAAACCGTGCGGCGACCGACCCCGGACTGCAGCAGTTGGGCGTCCCCTACGCTGGTGTGCTGTTCGCGATGAACGTTGCTGCTGCTTCACCGGCCGCCGTGGCCATTCGGAATATTGCTGCCTTTGTTGGACTGCTTGGCTTCGCTGCTCGGTGAGTGCGTACTGCGCTGTCGCAACTTTTGTTTTGATTATTTTTTTTCTTTCTTGTCTTCAACTTAATTTTCACCATTCGACTACAGTGAAAATCACTCGTGACTTCTATCGGCCGTCACGCCTTTGTTACGGGCTGACGTCATCCACGGGCACCACCACTTCCATTTCAGTTCTTGCGCCCCAACGATACCTCCTGCTTTTCACCATTTAAATCTTCCCGTGAAGTACATGCATGCATGCATACAGACACATACATACATACATACATACATACATACATACATACATACATACATACATACATACATACATACATACATACATACATACATACATACATACATACATACATACATACATACATACATACATACATACATAAGCTCACGCGCACCGGCACTGAGTTGTTTGCATCATGTTTTTCCTCCGACTGTATGTAAGAAAGAAGGCGCCTCAGGCCCGTGTCCTGACAGTTCATCCAGACAGTGCAAGTCGGTTCTATAACTGGTCGGTGCTGTCGCCGGCCTACATTTCGTTGCGAGTTGCGCCGTGCCATTACGCCGAGATGTCCCGTCTCGTGTGCACCACCCCTACGGCAGGAAAGAAATACGCGTTGTGGCCCCAAGGCGCTGCCAAGATTAGTCGCGGGGTCGCGGCGGCAGCGGGATACCTTTTGTGCGTGCGCACGAGTAAGGCCAGACGTCACGTGGTACGCGGGCTGAACGGGCTGCGGTCGCAGCGCATCAAAAGAGGCGGCTCGGCGTTCGGGGCTGCTGCCCGCCAGAGAGCCAACGCCCGATATCGAGCGGGGCGCGCGGGCCGGAAGCGAGCGGGCCGCTTGTTTACAGTTTGAGTGCTCCAGCCAACGGCCTGCCTCAGAAAGGTCGCCATCGATCGACAACTCGGTACGCGTGCGTGCGAGTACGTGTGAGCACACACACCTCGTGCAGGTACGAACGGTATGAGTAAAGCCGCAGCTTTGTTTTAACCGCGGGAAAGACAAAGGGCGGTGCCGTTGAGTGTATGCAAATAAAAGTGCGCTTTCGCGTCGCGCACATCACGGTTCACCACTGATTAGTTCGTTGGACCGCGGGCGTGGAAAAACGAAACAATAGCCCTGGAGGGTGTAGAGTTAGTGTCGTGCGCATGGGAACACGGCGTTGGGCGATATTTCACTGAAACTGCAACGGCGCAGAAAGTTAAGAGCGCGAAAGGCAAACAAATACTTAAATAAACCGCGGCAATGACAAGCGCCGCTCTGCTGCAAGGAAGGTCAGAAAAAAAAAAAAAGATGAGAATGTTGCTTCGTAAATAAGCCGAATACGGCGTTTTGTAGTTAGCATGATGATCGATAACACCCAAGCGCTTTTTTTGTGAATGCATGAAGCGTTTTGCTGGCTTGTGGGTACGGAGAGTCATTGACACTGCAGGGTCGTGTCGAGTTTCTGGTTGCTGAAAGCCTTAATTCATGGGACGGAGTACAGTAAACTTGTGAAGAACAGTACAGAGGTAGCCGCTTTTCCTCCTGCGTGCAGTGACTTGCGCACTCACTCATAAGGCGAGCCCTCCTCGCCAAACCAAATGCACACAGGAAGCCTAATTGCGGCACGTATATGCGCTCTGAATCGACCGCTTCGTAGTGTCGAAGAGCTCCAGTTGTAAATGGTCAACTTTCTATGTAAGCTCGCTAAGCACTTGCAAAGCGATCGCTAAACAATCGTTTGTACTTGGCCATATTGATTTACATTCAATGGCATAATTATTGTAGCATTTACGATTTAGCTGGTAATTGGTAAAGGGAAGCGCAATAGACGGGACAGAAAAGTGAGACAGGCAAAAACATAGTTGTGTGTGTGTGTGTGTGTGTGTGTGTGTGTGTGTGTGTGTGTGTGTGTGTGTGTGTGTGTGTGTGTGTGTGTGTGTGTGTGTGTGTGTGTGTGTGTGTGTGTGTGTGTGTGTGTGTGTGTGTGTGTGTGTGTGTGTGTGTGTGTGTGTGTGTGTGTGTGTGTGATATGCAGCCGCTTCAAATTAACGTACTTCAGAGTTCTTAGATGCAGTGTGGCTTAATTGTTGTACTCACCTACCATCAGTTGCAGGATTATTATATAAAGGGTGGAAGGGAAGGGGCAAAAAATGCATGGGCGGTTTAGCCCCGAGCCCCTTCACTACTTTTCATGTATGAAGTTATGTGAGTTTGTAGAACACGGAATGGTCTTTGCAGCCTGTACGTTTCGACAATAGGACTTGTCTTCGTCGGGGCAGCAGCGTTTTTATGTACGCCTATAGCTGACTAAACCCCCACACCACGGTGGGGTGGCGTGGCACTGGCTTCGAAACGTTGGTTCCGGCGACGTTTCTTGTTCGACAACTTCTCATCACTGCATGTCCTGAGCTTTCGCTTCACATACGTGGCTAATAGTACATGTCTTTGACTAGAGAACTTTTCTAATCTCACAATGACCGGCACTTAAACCAGGGATAACATATTGGCTACAGACGCCGGAATGTAAGTACTTCAAGATATGGCCGAGCAGTGCCATTATCGAATAACAGTACCGTAGTGTGCACACAGATGGTGGATGCTGTCTTAACTACGTACTACATCCCTGCCTAATATTCGCGACTGTTTACACGGTCGATATAATGATCGGTTCGCAATACTGGACACTAGACAGTAATTATGGGGGGGGGGGGGGGGGGGGGGCTGCTGCAAAAAATTACAAAAGTAATAAATGCCCCAGTCTGCACCTGACCAAACATTCCGACGCCAGGAATCGCACCCGGGCCTCCTGGCTGAAAAATGCAACTGGACGCTAGAACTGGACACTAGAGAGCGCGAAATAATCGCCAGGTTTTCTCTTTTCTTTACCTTTCCTTCCACTTAAAGAATAATTGTAGCAACGCGTCTACGCGAGCCGCCGAGACTCTGTTGCACAACACCGCTTTATTGTATCTCTATAGTTATGCACATATCTTGCAATACATGTATGCGTTAATACATGTATTGTTAGGTTTTTTTTTTCCTTTTTTGTATCTTTTTTTTTCTTTTTCTTTTTTTCTTTGTTTGTAACCGCCGGGGAAAATATTGTTGCGTTACTCTTCCTATGGCTGCTCTTCGGCACCATTTGCGCGTGTACCTCCGGACCCGCTGTGATCTCTGTAGCGCTAAAAAGTTAACTTTGCAAGAGCGCTGCAGCTAAAGTGTGCTCATTGGCCAGCCGGTGAGCAAGGCGCTTCAAAATGTGCCGTGACAGGAAAAAGCCAAAATTAGAAGCAACGAAGATCAACGACGGGTCCACATTATGTTCGTGCGTGCCACCGTATGTTGCAACGTGACAACGTATCATTTATATCAAATGCAGGCGTACTATCCGCCGGTGCTGGGAACGGCGAACACCTGCGCGCTTCGCGTGTTCTAGACGGTCATAAACCCCGTGCGTTTAGTTTGAAACGCGAAATATTTCTGCGCTTACTTCGACAGAAAACCGTTTCTGACCTGATCTCACTTCGGATGCAACGCCTACCACAGGCGTGCGCGTATTGGGGGCAGGGAAGATCCCCCCCCCCTTTCCTCAGGAGAGCCCGCCGCGCCGCCGCACGCCTATGACGGCTACCGTTTAATTAATAATAACATTAATATAATTAGCGTTTTGGTGGTCGCGCGTACCGAATCGGGTACCCGCACTTTATAGCACATTTACGCTACGTGCGCAGGCCTTCAGCGCACGAATAAATCTCATCCATGTGCTTGAGTCGCTCGTAGGAAAGAGTCAAAAGCGTAGTTGCGACGACGTATATATAGTATCACGTAGCGGCTTCTCATAATAATTTTTTTTTCGAAAGTCTGCCCTTAGGCATAATAATTATTGATTCAAAAATGCACATACAAATTTGCTTCGTGTATAAAGTCAAGTAATGAGCGGTGGTGAGCAGAAGCGTAGCCAGATATTTTTTTCGGGGGGGGGGGGGGGGGTTCAACCATCCTTTTTATATGTTCGTGCATGTGTTTGTATGTGTGCGTGTATATATACACATGCAAAATCTAAAACTTCCGAGGGGGGGGGTATTCAACCCCCCCCCCCCCCCTTCTGGCTACGCCTCTGGTGGTGATGTCCACGAATCCAGCGGTCAAGGTCGGGTGGTCGGCCAGGCCTGAGGCCTGTGTGCTTACGCTTGCCGTATTGCTACACGGGCTGCATGTATACATGTACACCGGACAAAGACATATCAAGTGCAGTTGGGGCGACGCTTATCACGTCTCGTCGCTGTTTCTCGCACTGGAAAGAATGCGGTCAGGCCTGCGTGTTGCGTTGCATCGCTCGATTTGCGCTGCAGTGGCGCAGTATACAGCTCAGAGCGATCATTCGACATGGTGCCTCGCAATCGATCGCCACCTACCGAAGAATAAGTTTGCGTGCTACATTTGTTGGTATCAAGAAGTGTGCCGCATCGACGTAGATGAAGATCGTAGGTGGCTTCTGTAATTAGCCCTTCTTTTTTCCTATTTTTTCTGTTCATTCAGTATAGTAATCAGCATGCTGAGAGAACGAGAATTCCTGATGGATATTCGTCCTCAAGAATCGTTGCATACTTGTTTACATAGACCAAATAGCCGCAGGGGGCCCTCATGCATGAGAATGAGATGTACAGAAGAATAAGAACTGGGGTTCATGTAGGGATCTTCTGTTGTCCTTGAAGTGAAAAGTGCCAAATTATTGCATTCTACCGAAACTAACATGAGGTGCAAATAGTTGGAGGCTCACAAGGAAGCCCTCGAAGTTAAGGACCGCGGAACGAGCGACAGGGGACTAAATACTAGACCTAATGTTAAGAAACGGGATGATGGTGATAAAAACAGGACAGCGATGTAGATTAGAGAACAATCGGGGGTAACCGACATTACAGTTAAAATTAACACCTGTTGTAGAGTTACAGAATCGGGCAAAGAAAGAGAGGTAAAGAAGGAAACGGAGGCGAGGGAAAAGGACAGGACGTTAACCGGAAGAAAAAATTCGGTACGCTACTCTAGAACGGGCAACGCGAGAGGGGTGCGTTGAAAGAGACTAGAGAGGTGACTGGAAGTACAATTTAGGACGGCGGAGAATTATAGAAAGGAACTACGCTAAACTTAGGAAAGTTGTAGGCATATGTGGAGAGAGAGGGGGGGGGGGAGCAAAATTTGTTGGATGCTTAAGTTTGCCTTGTCATAGGCCTAGCATACCACTCCACTGTGATATAAATGATTTCAGCTTAGTACCCTTGTACCTATATGAAAGGTATACACAAGCAGACACAGTTACAA
Source organism: Rhipicephalus sanguineus (assembly GCF_013339695.2). Classification (NCBI taxonomy): domain Eukaryota; kingdom Metazoa; phylum Arthropoda; class Arachnida; order Ixodida; family Ixodidae; genus Rhipicephalus; species Rhipicephalus sanguineus. The sequence continues at coordinate 234,129,166 of NC_051176.1, forward strand.
GGAACCAGAAGGTCTGGCCGAGGCCAACGTCTCTGATATAAGTTAAGACCGCCTTTTTTGCGCTCAATATGCTACGAGCGCTGCTGAATAAAATATGTTGACTCAAAACAAGGGCAATCGAAAATCTCTGGAGGAGAACTCTTCTTGCAGTGGACATTAAGAAAAATATTAGGTGCGGAGGGTAATCCCAATTGTTCACGTTTACATGTACCAGTGCAGAAGCTAACGATTGTTAGTTTAGAAAATCGTGGAAAGACAGAACTTTGTATAAATTGCGCGTCGAGGCTTGGTTAAACAAAGAGAGAGAGAGAATGAAGCGGGAGAGAGCGAGACACTCGCACACGTCCAAGTGCCTCCGCGCACTCACCGGTTCAGTTTCCAATGTGGAGAGAGGTGTGTACCCTGACCTGACGCTCGGTTTAGTGAGGGTACTCATCCCTTATAAGGCATCTCCTTTCTCTTCTATCTCCTTTCTTTTCCCCACCACGACGCTCTATGTGCCGTGCTTCCTTAGGAGTTGCTAAATTAGCATCTTTTCCAACCTCAAACCTCAAAGAATTATGGCGTAGTGCAGTGGCGTAGCCAGAGGGGGGAGAGCACACCGGGCCCACGACCCCCTCACCCCCCATTTTTTTCTGCCGTGGTATACAGAGCACAAAGTGGCACTTGATCACACTTACCTGCCCGGACCCCTCGTCGGATCAAGGGCGTGCCTCCCCCGAAAAAAAATTTGGGCACTTCGCAACTGTACATGCAGTAGGCATTCTATAGGATAGTTTGAAACGGCCAATGCTGCGCGCACAGGCCGTTTATTGTCTCTATAGTATACCTCTATTAATAATAATCGTGCAAATATACGAGCCATAAACATTGCACAACTCAAGCAGAGCGGGCTAAAATCGGCTACGTGCAACTTCAATCACAGCGCCGCAACATTTGTGTAGTCAGCACACGAAAAAAAAAAAAAAACCATGAGCTAGCAAACCGTGCACATTAAATCAAAATTGAGACGGATAGGTTCGCCTAATTCTGCAGAAGTCGTATTGTGAACGCCGTTAATGATTGGTATATATCATGCAAAATAGGTTGCGTACTACTATTTACTCACTATCTGGTACAGAATGCCACGAAGTGTTGTGACTGCTTCTCCTTATCTGTTCGGTGGACGACTACGGACCGCGGACCTTGACCAAGCAAGAGGGACGCCTATCCAGCCAGTTCAAGCAGCTGCGCAGAGTTTCTTTATCGAGGGCTGCTAGTATTGTGGGAATTCGTGGAGCAGATGCGCCGCAGCTGCACGCGTCGTGCTAAAGTGGACGCAAGCTATCTATAACCATAACTTCCAGTCAACCTTATGAAGCCAGTGGACAATGAAGCCAAGGAAAGCACAGGGGCCATTATTTGCAGTTTTATAACTGTAGCGTTGGTAGTATGGCATAAATGGAAATTAATTACAGTGGACGAAATTAAAAACAGCTAGCCTTCGGTGGGGGCCGAACCCTCAACCTTTAAACTGTGCGTCCTTCTAACACTTCGTAACACAGGCACAGAAGTACCTAATAGAATGAACGGGGGAACGACCGCCGTCGTAGTTCGATTGGTAGAGCTATCGGACTCGCATTTAGAAGGTAGCGGGTTAGGTCCACACCGACGGCAAGTTGTTCATTCGTCCACTTTAATTCATTTTCATTTATGCCGTGATTACTACACTACAGTTAAAAACTACTAATAATGTCCCCTGTGCTTTCCTTGGCTTCACTGAATTGCGTCTGACAAAGAAACGAGCCCTCGATCCCCCATTCACCTTCTTTCCTTCTTCCATTCAAATGGGTAACTTCTTGGTAACTTCCTGGCTAATACGCGGCAGCCAGCCGCGTATAAGCCACCAGCAAGCGCGTATCATGTATCAGCCTATCAAAGTGGCACCAGAGGCGAGCGGCCACTTTACGGAGTCGCCTCGGTCATGAGTTCAACGTCCCGTTCGCCAACTGATGGAACTGTGGAGTATATTGTTGCACGAAGAAAGCAAGCACACAAGTACATAATTGGTGTATTTACAAGAAAAAAGTTGGAGGACGCTTGATAGCGTAATCGAGCACCGTGTGCATCGCCTTCTCAATCGCTACGCTGGCTTCGCTTCTTGGTGGGTACCTCATCCGTGCCGTAAGGAAACGAACGCCTGTGCGCGCAGCATTGGCCGTTTCAAACTATCCTATAGAATGCCTACTGCATGTACAGGCGGGTCCACTGTTAAAGGGAACACTTCCATGCGGGGCATGTTTGAATGTCACTTTCTTGCAAAAACGTAGTGGCTAAAATTTGCATAACACTACTGGTGGTTGACAGTTCTGCCTCTTTTTGACAGACTCGTGCAGTGAATGAGCAATGTTGCCCTGTCCACTTGCTGTTAGATGGCCAGCAAAATGAAAGGTGCTCATTAGAGTGTTCCCTTTAACAGTGGACCCCACTGTACAGTTGCGAAGTGCCCAAATTTTTTTTCGGGGGAGGCACGCCCTTGATCCGACATGGGGTCCGGGCAGGTAAGTGTGATTAAGTGCCATTTTGTGCTCTGTATACCATGGCAGAAAAAAATGAGGGGGGAGGGAGGTCGCGGGCCCGGTGTGCCCTCCCCCCTCCTGAAATCGACCAGGACACAGGCGCCTTTTTTTTTTTTTGTGCTACTCGCAACTAAGCTTTATTCAGAAAAGTCTCCCTAATATATACACAACCGAGTGGCGCGCACAGGCGCAATGCGCATGAAAGTCAACAACGCTAAGAAGCACGGAAGCTTGGGCGAGTTTGTAAGACATCATGGCACAACTTCAAAGCGCTAAAAAACAGGGACAAACGAAAAAGAGTGGACACGACGAGCGCTAACTTGAAACTGAAATGTATTACAAGAAAGATTGGAAAAAGGTAAACCCTATTAGATGGCGCACATGCGTGCACACTTGCGCAGGCTGCTCAGAAAAGCCCAAGAAAAACATCACAAAATCACTTTGGTATGACGCCAGATTTCTGCAGTAGATTATATTCGCATTCCAACAACGCTAATCAGGATCGGAAGAGCAAGACATATTCACATCATAACCAAGTTTCTAAGAACAGGTTTTCCTTACTGCGCAGCACAACAGAAGTGTCACTGATGCAATCACTTTTTTTTTAATATGATAAGCCTCCATTAGTTTTCTCGCCAGCGCATTCCCACTTCTGCCCAGAATTCGAATGCTAGACAGCACTGGTTCACAGGAACAGGTCCTACAATGCATAGGTAGATGAAAAGTCAAATTATTTTGAACAGATCGCTCGTGTTCCCGTGCTCGATCGTTGACTCACCGACCAGTCTGTCCGATATAAACCTTGCCACAAGTGAGTGGGATTTCGTACATGACGCCTACGGCGCATGTGACGTGTACGGCCGAACGTGTTTTTTTCCGACGTCGGCTTTTTAAGTGGTCCCGAAATGCGAGGGCATAGCCCAGCCAGTTTATGCGGCGCTGAAAAAACTATAGGCACATTGTGCCTATTTGCCACATCTTTTAAATTGTGGCAAATTTTTTAAACAGTGCCTGTCCTGTGCATCTGTGTTCCTTCGTAGTGCTGGTCGATTTCGCGCTATAAAGTTTTCAAGATTATGAACCAACTAGCCCACCAACGTATTCTATTTATACCACTACGTGTTCGTAAGGTGCCACGCGCCCCTGCGCAGTTGCACACTTTGTTGATGTTGTTGCTGAAAATGATGATTACTCATGCCTGAGCTCTTTTTAATGGTGGACCTTTAAAGCACCCACTCGTTGCGCAATTCACATGTTTTGACGCCGGGTGCGATTCTGCGCTTCTGCCACGCAATATTACATACTCCTCCCACTACATGGCACTCATGTAGTGCTTTTCTTTTCTGGAGCAATTTGACGCAATGGCGTGACTCGGTTGTAGGACACCTGCTTGCCACGCAGACGGCCTGGGTTCGATTCTCACTCGAACCGAAGAATTTTATTTGCATCTTTCTCAATTTTGCGCTCACAGACAACGCTGGTTGTTCACAACCAACGATGCCGACGCCAGAATTTCTGTGAAGCGAGCTCTTTAACGCCATCGCCTTAATGTGGATGGCTCTCAAGCGGCCGTAAGAGTCGTCGTCATCCTCTAGCTCGAGCGAGCTTCATCGTTCTTTACACCGCAACATCATTGAAAATCAGCCACCGAATAAGTGGGCAATATACTGTGATTCAAAGGCAGCCTCCGAGGCGTCAGACAACGTATTGCCGCACGCGCTTGCTTATTTACGTGCGAGCGGGCTTCACTTACAAAAACTGTCACACGTGTTACCACTCGCCGGCGCAAGCCGCGCTTGGAATGTATCGGCGTTACGTCCTCGAATGTTGTCATCTATTTTCTGCGCGACACAAAAAGCCATGTACGTATACATTCTCTGGAACATGCGCGAGCACCAGTGATAACGGTGGGACCTACGATGATACATGCATCATCGTAGGTCCCAGCGTTATCACTGGTGCTCGTGCACGTTCCATCGAAGATGAGATTATCGACGACCGTCGACTTTGCTCGCCATTGTACTGCGAGTGTTACTTGCTTGCACTTTGAGTGTTCACTTTGCTGGGCACAAGTTTGCTCAATAAATAACTAATTATTCAATGGTTTTGCTGCCTGCTTCTTCACCGTCACAACCACGTGACGATATTAATAAAGGCTAAACGTTTTCACAATTTTTTCCGCGCCTTAACGACTCAGGTAAGAGAGAATAATTTGAAACCCATGACTTGACGCGGACGAGGGTGGCTGTGTGGGGTTGTTGGTTAGTCATACTTTTAGGGGTTGAGCGCGAAAACAGACAGGAACAAAGGGAAGAATGTAAACACACACACACACACACGCACACACACACACGCACGCACACACACACACACACACACACACACACACACACACACACACACACGCACACATTGGCGCCAGTTGTGTGTGTGCAACATTCTTACTTTTGTCCCTGTCTTTTTTTCGCGCTCAATCCCTCACAGTTAACGCGGACATCATGGACGTTGTGGCTTTGTTGCTTATTTGAAAATAATATGGAAGAATAGCCTTAATTTTATCCTGTCATAGTAACTTTCCTTGCCAACTGAGCAGAACTTAGAGCTCCGAAAAAAAAAATATTTAAAAGTCTAAACTAATGGCGCGCGTTGTTTGGTGCATCAAGAATTCTACTATACGACGCAATAATGTGATGCCGCCACAACTCATTTCAGGGAGTTATTCGTACATAAAATTGCGTGTGCTACTTTATAAAATACGAGTAGGCATGATCGGGAAGATTTATTCATTAAACCTAAACAGCCGCACTCATGAGTCACGCACATATTACTTGCATGCCTGTATAGTGTGACTAAGGTAGGATACTCGAAAACAGTAACGGATGTTTGTGAACCGTTGCCAGCGTCTACGTGAAGCGCGACTGCACCCCAACGCTTCACGGCGGCTGATGGTGTCGCCGGCCGCACACCAAAATGGCGGTCGCAATCTTGGGAGTCCATAACTTAAGTGAAAAATGGAAAGATATTCAGATACCACAGGGCTTTCAAACTTCCGAGCCTTACAGTAATGTGCTCCAATACGTTTCATTGCGGTGCAAAACTTCAGCGTGTCGGCCAACCTTATACCCTTCAATTACATAGCCCGATAATTTACTATGCATAGCTCAGTTAAGCTGCCAGGTGTAAAAGCAATAATGTGCAGTCACCCAGACACAGATTGCAACTTTCCAAAATAATCATTAGAGAATTCGCTTGATTGACTGATCAAGCATATTATCGGGTCCTACATTGTGAAGGCAACCAACCCACAGACTAGAAGGAGTGATGTGTGTTGATGTTCGCCACCTGTAGTGGAAACATACATGTTTGCGCGCGCGCGCGCGCGCGCGTGTGTGTGTGTGTGTGTGTGTGTGTGTGTGTGTGTGTGTGTGTGTGTGTGTGTGTGTGTGTGTGTGTGTGTGTGTGTGTGCACCTGTGCGCACGTGCGCGCCTTCTATGGGCATAAAAATGTCGTGCGCATGCATGCCGCTGACATTTATACGATGAGCTGTACACGCCTAGCTGAACAGATAGGCGGATTGACTGCGCTGTTGTATAATGGCATGAATCGACAGTTCCATCATGTCGTTTATTCGGGTGGCTGTGAAACGCACCTGAATAAGGTGCCCGGATTCGGCATATTTATTCAAATTCCATGGTTGGAACGGACACTTACATTACAAAGACACTAACTCCGGCGCGCACAGAGCCCGCGTTTATTAGATAAGGCGCTTGCAAATTCAACGCGAATTCTATATTTCATTCGCTCACTGCATATATAGCTTTCGGTGTGGCGCCACATTTGCTGTAGCCCCCACATCGATTGCAAATTTAAAGCCCATATTTTATCGACGATCACATTGATTCGGTGCCTAATGTATTATTATTCAAGCATCCCTGAGTATTAATTCAGTCTTGTCCCGATAATAATAAGAAAAAAAAAGGAGCTATAGCCTGGTGTCACACTTCCACGTTTCTCTGGTAACTCCTAATCGAAACCGAGTGCTATATGTACACGTCCACGAAAAACACTCATTTCACGTCAGACAAACGAAATGGGATACGAAAGCGGCAGAGAGCAATAAAGGCAACGCATACGAGCGATATCAGCGCGACGTAAAACGCTTTGTTGCTGCGCGTAAATATTTTTACCACTTCCTTGTGGACTTTTTTTTTTTTCGTTGGTTCTATATGTATATAACCTCTGTAATGCATACAGCTATAGGCAATTATCGTTGCAATATAGGATACGGCAGCCAGTTCCTGACTTTCGAAAAGATGTTTTGTTGTGCACGCAACCTGAATTGCACTTTGCAATAATGACATTTTTTTTCCCTTCCATATATAATGTAAGACCAGCGCAGGTGAAACTATCATCGATAGTCGCCATTACCTATTTTTTCCTATTTTTTCGCTCCAATGTTTTCATCGACAGCTATTTCCAATCACTTTCTGATTTCGACAGTAACGGTCGCATGCGCTTCAGGGATCAGCAAAAGCTGAACGATGATAAGACGTTGTCAAGGGGTAATAAACAAATATTTTAGCAATGTATTTACAGGAGAAGAGATAATAAATAAACAATTACGTCATAACAACTGTAATAAGTACAACCAGATACATAATATATATACGCTGAAAAATACACACAGAATGTCCAAATATATGAATAAAAGGTACGCTCGTAAGCTTTCTGGCACACTAAATAGTTCAGATACAGTTCGACGTATGCAAACCGGTATCGTTTCTTTTTCTTTTTTTTTTACAGCGGCACGTATTTTTTGCTGCTTGTTGGACGGCCAAATTTTTCGTTTTTCTGGCACGTCTTCAGTATTATTAAAATAAAAATTCCCATAATTTGCGAAGTGGGCCACTACCCGGACCTCCGGAGGACAAGGATACGGTAGAGCATTACCAACTCGCTCAGCCTGCCGTTTTAAAATTTTCCACTATTTCTTTCCTGACGGGTGACTCCTTCCCCGTTATGCAAAGAACAGCATTTCCTTTTATAAATTTTAGACAATTAGTTACCTAGAATTCCTCTCTTTATTTTCACTAATTTCATTTTCACTTCGTATCTTTTGCAACATACCGAACAAGAAGAATAGGAATAGGTCGAAGGTAGAGCACTGCACGGTCTCGGGCCTACCCGAAAACCCGGGCCGGGTAAAGTAGTTTTCACGGTAGGCCCTGGCCGGGCTCGGGTCGGGCTGGGCTTGGACTTTGCTCAGTTCTTAAGATTGTTCCACATACGTTCTGCATAATTTATCGCGAAAAAACGCTCTTTCTACAAGACACTTGGAGAAACTTTATCATGGACAATTACTGAACTTCTTTTGCTTCATGCATATGAATCTACTTGATAGATTAGGCGCTTATATGGTTATCTTACTATTCTGTGCTTTATTAATTGCATTCGCTAATATTTTATATCCCAAATGTTGTTTTGTAATCGCAGTAATAAATATAATATGATAAGTTTGTACGTATAACTTATCATCGGAAGAGCGATCACAGAGGTCAGAGCGGGGAAACGTGTCTGAAAGTCCCAGCACTCCACTAAAACGAAAGGTCTGCGCGGAGTCTCGTTACATAGAATCACTGTAAAGACACATTCTATTTCCGTGGCTCCGTCACGGCTCCCAGTGGTCATGTGACGCGGCATGGACAAGCACAGCCTGCTTTGTGTACCCACATTGTTAACGACTGAGCTTTCGTCGTGTTCCGCAATATGGTGCGAGAGCTACACGACACTGCCGCAACAGCGTTGGAATGTGCAGGAATAGCATAGGTTCATTAAACAAGGTGTGGGACAAAGTATATTCACTTGACGATATATCTGGCTTGAAAAATGGCAGTTACGAATTCCGTGCCGGGTGATGTCCCCTTACCTCGAACTATATGCACACAATGAGTAAGCGTCGAGAAGCTTATCCACGGCTTTATTAGTATTACCAAACTGGAACGAACCCCGAAAATAGATCGAAATCTCTTCGTCCGCCTCCCACCAGTCTTACCGGCGTGTAGTCCAATCGCTACCCATACCGATACAACATCGTTCGCAAGGCACACACCATTGTAATATAAAAAAAAGAGCACGTACAAACCGTGCATAACATACACTGCTGAAACCTGCGAAGAGAAGCTTTCAAAGATGAGTTTTATAGATTATATTGAAGAGTGGCACGACGTTCGGAAACGAGAGAAATGAAGGCATGAGCTGGAAATCTATGTTCATTCCACAGAAGTCCGCAGAGACGTCCGAAATTTGCTCCAGTGGTGGAAGTCTGAGAACTACGACTGCCGACGCCTTCAGAATTCGCAAGGCAGATTTCGTGCGCCCCTGCGGCTAGCGCCAGCAGTTCAAAAAAACTTTAGCGTCGCAGGATATCTAATGCAACAGCGCATGGCGCTGGTGCTTACAGCCGAAATGTCTTGATAATTTGACTTTTCGCACAATAACATGTGAAGAAAGTGAAGAAATGAACTGCAAACTGTGCCACAAGACAAAACTTGTAGAGTACATAGTGGCAGTGGTGTGGTATATGGAGTTTGTACGTATAACTTATCATCGGAAGAGCGATCACAGAGCTCAAAGCGGGGAAACATGCCTGAAAGTCCCAGCAGTCCACTAAAACGAAAGGTCTGCGCGGAGTCTCGTTACATAATGCTATAACCAAAAACTTTTTCGTCCTTTCCTCTGTTTATACGTATTTCGAAACGTACACGTGGGGCACGGAGTTCGTTATAATTTTTATCTAGGTTAGCATATTTACAACACAGGTAATCAATTTGGCTTTTTTTTTTTCCTGTGGCAAGGTACTACTATATATATATGTTGAAGAAGGCGCTACATATCCAGAAGGGTGCACGATTGTGTTTGATGGTGCAATAAAAACAAGGTGAAGAGAGCGTTCCGTTCTCTGTCTCCTCTATTCTTATTGCGCTCCCTGTTGAAACTGAACTCATGCTGCAAGTCACTTTTCTTGCTGCACTGTCTGCTACCAAACGCTCTTGGTGATTCCCATTATATTTGTAGAAAAAATAGGCCCAGTATACCGCTGCCGAATAACCGTTCACCGTACCCAGTATGTCCGGTCAACTATTACCACAGTGAGGCCATTTTGTACAAGGAATTACC